>NC_052016.1:27555370-27858400 GCF_015832195.1 Motacilla alba alba | reverse complement strand
TATGGCAGCACAGAGCTCAGGATCCATTTGAAAAACAGGCCAGGTTTTTGGGCATCTTGGCTTCACATCAGTCCCCATGTTCACTGCTTAATGAACTTGAAAGGTGAACGAGTCACATTACAAGCAGCACCACACAGCAGACTCAGCCTGTGAAAGCAAAAGTGTGGGCGCTGGAATTTATGGTGGAGGTAACTCCAAGGCACTTCAAGTTATACCTACTGCAGGGATGGTTTTGGCTTTGCATCTTTGTGAGTTTTTTGAGCTGTAGAGTATGATTTCTTTGCAGTAACTGTCTTCTCCAGTCCCAAATTTCTTCTAGTTATTTTCACAGGTTATAATTGTTAAAATTCTCATCACTGATGACTTGTATGTTCTGGACAGTGTTCACAGATTTCTAAGTTAAAAAAATATTAAAAAGCCTTAAGTGTGTTTAAACAAATAAGCTCTATGGAGGCATAATGAGGGAACCGCACCAGCTCTCTGCACCCTTCCACTTTATCTTTCTATATGACACAAAATTCATTTTATTCCTGAGGCCCACAGAGGCAATAAGACACATCATTATTGAGTTGCACTTCTAGCTGAAAGAAGAAATATAGAAGGTTTCCACAACAGAAAAATGCAGTCAAATCTTTTGCGTTCCTTTCAGCAACTCAGTCTCTTTGAATAAAGATGATAGATGTGATCACAGAGAGTACAGGATGAATGGGGATAGCAGTGTATCATCTTCTGGCTGCTGCCCATTGCTTTGCTCCTGTGAGTGGGCTGGAGAGAGTTGCCTTTGATTTTATGCTCTGTCATTAATGCAGGAACCCCAGCTGGGAAGCTACAGGCAGCACAAAACCAAGCAAACCAGAGAACCTGATCCTTATGCAAATGTTTAAAACTAGTCATGCTGTTGCCATATGAAACAATACCCTGACATTTAAAAGTTAAGGAAAGTATTTTATTGTGATCACCAAACGTAAGAAGGCTTTTAGCCCGGAAAAAAATGTTTGATGTCTGATGTTCTAGATTCTCAGACAATCCTTATGATAAAGATTTGTACTTCTCACCATAGCACATTGCAAGTAGTATTCAGATCTATGCTACATTTTTACAATAATAATACTTGTAATAAATCTGTACAGTGAATAAAGTTTAAAGATATGGTCTGAAGAGAAACCCAAAATACTTCAAAAAAAGAAGAAGCCCGAGAGCTACTTTTGCTGTGGAGGAGCATTTCTAGTAAATCACATCTCACTACTGATTAAAGTTCCACCATCTGGAGTTCACTGAAGTGGCATCTGGCATTCCAACAATTTTAGGAAATATGCTGGAGCTATAATAATAAAACTGAATATCCTGGTTTTAAATAGGCAGTTTCTCCAGCTGATCTTTTTAAGAGATAGGCTCCTGTTCCAGCGGAAGTCTTGGCACAGAAATGCTGATACTTGGTGAAATTCTGTGGCTGAGGTTGCACTGGAGGTCCACAGGCTGAACATAATTCTTCCTTCTGGTGTTTAAAATTGTGGCTGAAGAGTTTCACCTAAGAGCTTTTAGTATATAAATATAGAGGATCCCCCTATTGCCCAAGGCCATGGGCACCTGCAGAGCATAACTGAGCCCCATTAAGGCATGAGCTATCTCTGAGAGTGCCTACTTTCTGTTTTTTTATTGAACACAGGGTCTGCACTCCTAAGTTACTTACAATTAGGCAGAATGCATTTGGGCCTATGACTATGCATACTATATAAATGACATGATCTTAATTAAGCGTTGCTCAACCCATTGAATTAGGATCCTTTCTATAGCTATGCAATTTACAATTAGGCTAATTAGGTCCCTCATAAAAAAATTCATCTCTGCTAAACTTTCAAATGTGTGTAGATACCTGACGTTCTCAGGTATATACAATCCTGTGTGACAGCAATTCGGGCTTTTCAAAAGTCTTCCACACATCCAAGACTTCCTCAGTCTTGTCAGAGCTAAGTTACCCAGAAGCTGCTTCTGCCCATGCAGCAAAAGAAGATCCACAAAGCAGATTTTTATTCATGTGATGAGCTTAGGGGTGCTTTGATGCATAGTCATGAAAAACAAAACCACGTGCATCACTTACATTTTATAGCACAGTGAAAAAAAGGGAGAAATATGAGTTGACCTGCCCCTTCTTTCTTTTAAACAATAGATTAATGGATAAAGTCACCACAGAGAAGGCTCGTGACTACTCTTGGAGGCTGATTTCATTTTCTAGAACCAAATAAGACAGGTAGGCTAGGCTTAAATGAATTAAGTGCAAATAGTCTATTGATATTGAGAAACTTTTGTTATTTGGATTTCTTTACACTACAAGAGGAGGTGCCTGGTTCTGGCCTTCCAATAATTGCAAATACATCAAAACTGTTTTTTACTGAGTTATCTTTTTTTATAGTCCTGTTTTTCAGCAGTCCTCCCCACAAAAAAAGTTCTCCATGCAACACACAGGTTTTTTAACAACTTTTGTTCAGAATGTATTACTTCTGTGTTTCTTATGTCTCTTTTGGAATCATACATTGGCTTGTCAGTGATCCATTAATTAAATTGACAGTGATTTCAGCAGTACCAGTTCTACCGACCACAATGTATCTCTTCTATTGATGATGTCGGTTGTGAATATACAATTAGCTATTTATAACCAAACTCCCAACGTTTCATAAATAAGTGCATTTCCTCTACAATAATTTGAATAAACATTTTCACAAGCCTGGTATATTTACAAATTCTTTGAGAAAATCTCAGTGCTAGTGGAGTGAACCTCAGTGAGGTACTGTGCATTCAAAAGTCACCTTTTTTTAAGAATACATACTGGAGTTTCACAACAGCCATCAAGCATCACTTCTATTTGAGTAATAGCAAGAAAAGTTCTGCTTCTGTATTTTAAGTTCAATGCATAGTAGTATATTGAAACCTTAAATAGGAAAACTAAATTTTATGTGAGCCTTCAGTAATTATTTTTGGTAACAGCAATATCGCAGACTATTTGTAGTAGCTTGAATGAGACATTGTATGTGTGCAATGAATTTTTTCCCTTGTCATTTTTCATTCAGTTTCTCTCTCCTGTGGCTTTAACCTTTCCTACTTCTCTTTTCTTTACTTTCCCTAACTCATGCAGTCTACTCTTGTCATTGTGAAGCAGAATACATTTCTGTAACTTGTTATCCTGAAGAATGTAAAAGTACTCTGCAAGTGAGTAGTTTTACTTTCAGTGATGAGCCCAATGTAACACAGTCAGTCTGATTTCACCACTGTTGGGGTAAAAAATTACAATGCCATTTAACAATACACAAGCTTCTGGGTTGTTTCTTGAGGTCAGCAGCTTGTGTGCAGGATTCTTCCTGTAGAGGGGAAGAAATCTGTAGATGAGCTATGCAGATGTAATTTCCCAATGCACAGACAACTACCCAAACTGGAACTTTGCCAGGATATAAGGATCAGTGTGTTTACAAAATGAAGTTGTTCCCAAAAAGTATTTGGATAATTTTTAAAAATATTACCCTAAAGACAACCAAACTCCAGAACTACTGGAAATCATGAAACCTTCTTGGGGATTTTCCGGCACTAACCATGCCCTGGTCTCACTTGTGATGGGATCTTTCCCTCACAGCTGGGAGTGCAGAGGAAAACCCTGTACTACAACCCTGGCTTCCTTCTGCGAGTGATTCCCTTGCATGAGGAGGAAACAGTCTGCATTCTTTATATATTTTTAATGAAAAGTTTTCCTCTGCCTCCTATTCCACTGCAAACTTACAGCAATAAAAAGCACGTTTAAACTTCTTCAGTTACATTTTTCTGTTTTGTGTTTCTTTCTTCTGATCTTTTTTGCTTTCATCTACTGACTTTATTATACCAATTTAGCTGCCACAGATGTTTTTTCCCCTTTTCTTTTAATGGATATGGCATTGAAAAGAACTGCTTCTGGCCTTCTGCCCACAACCAGTACTTTTTGGTGTCTCCCCCCTACCATCTCTTCAAGTGACATGCAATGAATTTTGCAATATTATTCAATGCTGACAACTCTTTGTCAGCAGACAAAGTTCCCACTCAGCATTGCAAGTGGTATCCTAGGCCATCTCATCCGCCAAGGCAAATTGTCACATCTTCATTGATTTTCCTGAAATGGGCAGAGCTTAACAATTTAATTTAGCTGTATAAATGGACTGCTGAATTCCCAAAGTACGCCCAGAGACTAAGACTGGGGTTTTTTTTATAACTTTAGCAACAGTAGCAAAACCAAAAGTTCATCCTAAGCTTCCTTCTCACTACCCTTTTGAAATTTCCCATGAAGTTTTTTTCCATTTTGGACTCTGGTTGGCACCAGTCAGTCATCTTCTTTTCTTTCAGGCTTGCTCAGCAGCCCTGTGTGACAAGGGTTTAGAAGAGATGCTTCTGTAAACACATCCAGCATCCTGCAGCCCCAGGCAGACATCACCTGTGCAGTGTGGCTGGCATAGGACCAAAGAAGGGATAATGCAGGGCCTTGATGCAGACAGCTGCCACGTCCTGTATCTTAATTTCCCTCATCTTAACTGAATGGTAGTGGACCCTTTTAAGAGGGGGACATTTGATAGTAGCAGCCACTCATTCAGAAAGTACAGCAGGAGAGGACAAGGGAAGAGCTCTGTGATACCACTCCTGCTCAGCACTGCAAGGCTTTGACTGAGAAATATAAGTATCAACATTTCAAAATATCTTCCCTGTTCCTCTAGAAGCTGGCAGTTGTTGAAAATGGTCAAAAACTAAGGGTGAAAGTAGAGAGAAGTGTGGCAAATCTTTCCATCATAAAGTATTGGAGACTATCTTTAATGTAATTTGACAGCTAATTCCTAGGAGAGCAGATAGTACTCTGTGCACCCTGCCTAAATTTAACAGCAGGCCAAAATCACAGCTGTATGACATCTATGTTACTTGTAAATTCAAAGGATTTCTCTCTCCTTTAGGTTCCCCCTAGCTCTAAATTGCAGTTGCATGTTCAAATTTAAAGCTTCCTTACCCTTAAATTTCTGAGAGACTAAAAGCTGAGCTGCTGGTTTCAGTTTAATCTTTAATCTCAGAAGGAGCTACACCAATGTGTGAAGAATTACATATTGCTCATAGATCAAGCCCTTCTGAACAGCACATCATCTAAATGTGATATATAACACCCTTCCCCTGTAAATTTCCAGGTGTTTCTCAGATCTTACTGGTAGAAACACCAGAACTTCAGAACGAAAGCAGTTTGCCTGAGATGAGTGATGCCTGAGTGTTTACAGAGTTGTTTTGTTTCCTCACTCCTATTCTGATTGTTACCAAAAAACACAAAAAAACCCCCAAAAAACAACAACAACAAAAAACCCCAACAAAAAACAAAAACCAAAAAAACCAAAACAAAAACCAGCTGAAGCCCTATTGCTTTTTCTTCCTCAATTACATTTTCCCTGTAATGAGACATTTTGGTCTAGTTTCCTTTCTGCATATGTCCCCCAAGTCCTTCCAGTTTGTAGGGGTTATTGTCAATTTTAACAACCATATTACTGCATATTTGGCTGACCACAAGCTACATTAGATGTAGTTTTATACAACTTTCATTAGATTCTTTCAGATTGACTAAGTTTTATTGCCACATGGAAACACAAAATAGATAGGAGGGCAAAAAATAGTTGTGTTCTGTTGTTTCTTGGTTTGTGAGACCAGCACAAGAGTTCACTTATAAGCTTTTACAATGGTGTTCACCTGTGGTCTCCTCTACTCCCCAACCTTGCTATTAGCTTCAGTGTTTTCAACAACCTCTTGATGCATCCAAGAAATTCTTGGGAGCAATAATGTGAAAACAATATGTTTGTGACAATGTTATGAGAAATATGTTTGCTTCTAAATAAATCTCAATCCAAATCGTCCTATTTAAAAGATAGTTATTCTATTTCTGCTTGCTTCACTTGAGGTGGAAAGTCAGAAGGAAAAAGAAAGATGACTCATTCCTTGTACCCAAAACTGACAGGAAAAGAAAGAGAAAGATGCTCAAAAGAAATAAAAAAAAAAAAAAAGAAAAAGAGAGAGAGAGAAATTGCTAAGCTCGTAAACTTAGGAAAAATAATCTAAACCCCATGGCTGGACAGAATGACATATATCTGGGTATGTAGCCATCAGTCAGAACACTTATCCAAGAACACTCCCTAATATCAAAGTCCAGACAACTTGGACATCACAGCTCAGTCAGGGTATTCTCATTTTCTTAGCAGCAGCATGTTGCTGGAGTTGCCACAAGCTGCTGTGGTGAACCAGTTCCAGCTCCTGTGCTTCACATGGAGCTGCCACAGCTCCTTTCTCACAAGGCAGAGTGGCCTCGCTCTGTTGCTCTGAGTCTTGCCAGAAGTGTCAAACACAAGCATCAGGGTATTTACTGCCTGTTCCTGAAAGGCCTGATCTGGAATCAGAAAAACATGTTATGAACCAGACTATTGAAATTGGGATAAATTACTTTATCTGTTCTTTCATAAGGAAATACACTGAAAATAATTTTCTCTTTCACCTAAGTAACTTAAAGAAGTTATTAGTGGACTGCTCTTTACATTTCATTCTCTTACTGTTTCTCACTAATGAGATTTCCAACTCACCCTTTTCTAAGTATTCCTTTCTTGCTTTAGCTTCTTCATTAAAGCCAACTATTTTTGTTTGTTCTAAAGGTCTCAGCACAGACTGTGGCACTAATTATTTTTTCTCCCAGTCAAGTAATGACTGTAACCTAAAATTTACACTTGCCCCCTCCTCATCAAAGCTGATAAATTTCCCTTGGTACTTAGTATTGTTGAAGGCTGAAAAGGCTTCCATTAGGTTTTCAATCTATGGCAATAATTTAAGTTATAAAACAGAAATCTCACAATAAACCAAGGATTTCCTAGCCATAGGCCTTAAATATTCCAAGATGAACACAGATGGTAACTGTAGAGTTCCTAGGAGCTCAGGTGGGAAACCAGTCTGATAAGGGATAATCAAATTATTTTTAAGTTTCTCAAGTGCTTTGGGAATCCCTATATGCCATCAAATGCCTCCCACACACTAGTTTCTACTTCCTCTAAATGAGTTAAATTTGCAAAACTTAAAAAGCTATCACATCATCCAGTTTGGAATGGTCTACTCATCTGTCCTTGCTAAAAAAGCAACACAGAAATTAGTTTGAAACAGTGCTGTTGACACCTAACTAATATGGCCCAATTTTGCAAAACATTACGAAGCTCTGGCTGGAGAATTCGTGTGTGATTAATGCCTCAGCTGTGTGCCATTGGCCTTCTGTTGCCAGTAGTTAGGGAACATTTTCCATTTATTTCAGGTGGCAACAAATTCTGCTTTTAGGGAACAATATATATGCTTTTTAGTTCCATATAGTTGTATCCTGGAACACCAGGAACACAGTCACACAATGTAAACTCATTAATTTCTTAATGCAAATGTTTTCCAATTCTATCTCTACAGATAACATAGAAAAATTTTCCCTTTTGTTTCTGAGTGTATGTAATTCTAATCTAAATTCTGTATTCAAGGACACATTACCACAGTTCCACAGTTAATACAAACTACATTTCCATTAGTGTTTTGGTGCTTCACTTCATTTAATTCTTAAACAAATTAGTGATTTCTAAAGCAATTGCACTCCAACCATTAGTAATAGACGGTATGAGCTTCATGAGGCTCTGCTTATTTGAGCTTTCTAGGAGGGATTACAGCAAAGCAAAATAAAACTGTGAAAGGCATGGCATAAGTAACAGTTTTATATGAATACAAACAGGTAGGAATAGTTAAACTCATTTCTTTTTTCCTTTGCAAGTTACATATGGCAACTTATTCAGCTGTTTATGTTTTTCTTGTGCACCGCAGCAGCCAACCTTTGGCTTTATTTCATAAGTACTCATGCACCTTCAGTATCACCTGGTATTTCTGGGTTTGAATAAATCTCAGGTTTCAAAATAACCATTTAAATAAAGCCACTGTATTCTGTGTAGTAATAATGTCCTGGAAACCCTTGTATTTTTTATACAAGTGTTCTCCTACCAAGAAACTCTATGTTTATTGAAAATTCAGCACAGCTTCTCTCAAAGTTCATCCTGCCTGTTCAAGTACTAACTGCATTTTCCAAAATATTTGTAAGCCTGGTTTCCAGTGAAACTTCCATTCCAATGAGTATCAGTTTGATTTGGTTTGCTCAGCTCTGACTGTGCTTACAGAATGTAAGCATTTGTTAAACCTCTAGTATCATCAAAACACCATTTTAAAATGCTTCTTTTGAAAGAACCACTACTTAATTCCAATTAATGACTCCAGTCTGCCCTTGTATGAGTAGCGATCTGATGTATGGCACATTGAAAGGCAGGATTTAAATCAATGTCGTTCAATTGCTAAGGATGATTACAAGTTCATGGTGGCACTGGCTGCTTTTCCTAATACCTACATGGACTTTAAAAAAACCTAGGGTCCAAGAAAGGAAAGATAGAAAAAGAGAAGAAATCTGGTGGAACCAGTCTGTCATTGAAGTGAAGCCTGTTTTGTTTTCCTTGCCAGGAAGTTTTATGATGCCAGGTCACAATTACGTAGGATTTGGAGGGGCTATTTTTTTCCATTTTTCCTCATAAATGAGAAATGTAAGTGATGATACTGAAACCACCACTGCTGGTGGCTTTAGGAGGAAAACAAATTATTTTTTAGGGAACCTTTGTTTTCTTGCCTTTTCCTATCTGCAGAAACAAGAACCACCTTTCAAATGGGGTTTTTATCATTCCTATTAGGACAGTCAAATGACTAGGAGAGAAAAAAAAGGAATTTTTTTTCACTTTCTAAAGAAAGCTATACCACTTCTATGAGAGATTGAGGTCTGCCTTTACTTCACATTGCTTTTTTCCAGTGGCAGTCCAAGGGTTTATTCTTAGTGTCTCTATTTTTAATTTTTTTAACCAATAACCTATGGTTCCCTTATAGCAACAGGAAAATATAATTCCATTGAAGTGAAAGAATAATGCAGTCTGAGAACTACTAAAAACATCCATCTAACTGAGCAGCAATGAAAATCAGACATTTACATATTAATATTCTGTCATCAGAAAAAGAAGAGAGAATGAGATAAGACTTAAAAAAGAAGTCCTTAAAACCAGAAGGTATCTAATTGCTTATTTTACCTGGAGGTAGAACAATCTCTTTCTAGCTATCACATAGTAATAAGAAGTCATTATCTTGAACTCGTCTTTAATTAACATCAATCGTGATTAGTCAAAATATATTAGGCTTTTTGTCTGTTACCATAGCATTTGAATCTCCAGTAAAGGAGGTATTCAATCAAACATTATCATTCGCAAACCACTTCTGTGGAATTATTACTTTACCATGTTTTGTGGATTCTTTGTCCATTTTTGAAAAGCAAAATCTATTGTTGATCAACTCTTTCTTAGCTGGAGCAGATCCTGGCATGCCAGATTTTTGCATGTTGTAGGTGACTGTAATGACAGAAGTCCAGTGCTCAGAGCAGCTGGTGTTGTGCTATTTTGAATTTTGAGGCAAGTAAAAAAAAAAAAAAAAAGCTGTTTAAATAATGTAAGCCACTGACTGTGTAGAGGAATGAACGAATGTGAACAAATGAAGTTTGCTTCCACATCACCTCTTAACAGCCTAAGGCCAAGGACTACATGATTCGGGTGTAGCAGTAAAGTGCAAGAGAAGACATAAGAACCATTCCTCATTTTGCTTGACTTTTTTTCCTGCTGGCATATCCATCCGTCCATATTCTTTTGCTTGTTGATTCTTACCTTTGTTGTTATTAATAAGTGCTATCAGTTCTTGGAGAAAATAACAACTTGAGAATAATTTCCTGAATCTGATGAAATTTAACAGGGAATAGCATTTTAGCAAGAGAATTCTAGAGGCAGGTCAACAATCGTTATGAATAAGATTGTTTTTCTATTAAGTTCCACACGGGTTTGGTGTAGTATCTATTGAACCATGTAAGTAGACCACCAGCCTATATGGTGCTCTGTGGGAACAGAGCAATTCTGAGCAGGCCGGTGGGAAATTGAGGTACTCCATTGGAGAGACAAGGTGTCAGAGAGCCAGGCCATCCTGAGCAGCCACTGGGGCTGGGAATGCTGGGGTCTTGGATGCCTTCCAGCTGGAATAGGCTTATGTGAAGCACAGTCCAACAAGTGCCATTGTGGCATTTTTGTTCAAGCTGAAGGTAGTTGTGTTTTGACCTGCTTGTGCTTGGGACACAATAAAGGGGCAGAGTTGATCTTGGGATCACAGACTTTTGCATTCTCCCTAACTAATGGCCATGCAGAAGGGCTTCTTACCTCTGCTGTGAGCAGAAGAGTCTTGAGAAGCTCTAGTCAGTTAGCATGGGGTGATAATAACTCTCAAAGGGTTGCTATGTTTAGTTTGGCTGCAATTTATTCTTAAGAGTGTTACTGTCATGAGATCATGGAGGTACAACATGTTCATGCTGGCTTTCTGCCACTCAGGGATTCCCCTTCCCCTAATCATAAGGCAAGTGCCCACTCATGCAGACCCTTTGCAGCTACACAGTCTATGGGCTAGTTTTATCACTAAACAAGCAGATGTGGAAGAGAGTTCCACTTTGGTTAAAAATAAGTACCCCCTGCAAAAAGTTTACAATGCTTTACTTCAAGTTACATATGCAGATTAACAGCACTTCAAAAATATGTTATTGGCTACATGCATGCTAGTTTTGTTGGGAAAAAACCCACAGAAATCTTTCCAGTTATTATAGGACAGACATTTCAGCTTTACTACATTTCCAAGCAGGAAATAAGGGGTTCAGTCAAAGAGGAATTACAAGACTAAAATCTCTTGCAGTGCTTTGAAAATTGAGACAGACACAAGCCTCTAGTGAACCTAATGAAGTATCAGAGTTAAAAAATTATTTAGCTTCCTAAAAACAGTGCTTTTGTTTTCTATTTAAAGTAGGAAATCAAAGGCATGTCTCTAGTATTTTATTCTGTGAGGCAGTCAAAAAAAGGGTTTGCTTTCAAGCCGGAAAAGGGAATATGGAGATAAAGTAACACTTTCGAGAACCTTTTATGTGGCTTTCTCCTTGGTTGAAACACTTGAAATATGGAAGCAAAGTGCTCTCACACTCTTTCAGGAGGAAAAGGATATAAAATTACTTCAGTGTTTTGTGATGTGATTTGGGAATATAGCACCACATAAATTTTTCAGATCAACTAGAGGATTAAAGAATGGGACATGGTCATAACGCATATTTTGCTTGCTGCATTTTCTATATGTAAATACGTGAACGGTAGTGCTTCAGCAATTAAATACTACCCATCTGTTTTTTTGAATTTGAAGTGATAGCTCCTAGTAAATCTATTACAAATGTTCCAACCCAAAGAACTTTAGGAAAAGTAGGAAAGAAGTAGGAAAAACTAGAATTGAATTTGTCCTTATTCTGTATTGGAGAGCCCAGCATTTAGATGGTTCTTCTTTCCAACAAATCCAAGCCTCCTCTTTGAGTTTGCCATTTACCTTCACCCTGCTCTCAATTAACATCTCATTAAAATGCACACATGCTGAGCCCTTACTTGTTGACCATCCCTTTTAGTGCCTTAGTGTACTTGCATTATTTTCTACAGTTTTATTTGAACGGCATGGGCAATCCTGCATGAGGAATCACCAGAAAGCAGAGATATCGATACAAGTGAGTTTGCTATTTGCCTCCTCATTATATGTGTTTGAGTTTCCAGTGAGATGTGAATATTAAATCAGATGTAGAGCACAACAACAAAGAGGATCCTAGTCTATCAGCCTACATGGCTGCTTCAGGACTCTTTCCACATATTAGCACCCTCACTAGCTGAGACAGATTTTTTTCCTCTGAGGACAACTAATAACAACAACAAAAATATCAATGCCAAGAAAAAAAATTAACCAAAACCCCAAAATAAGGAGCAAGCAATGCACAAAGTACCTTCAGACTCAGTGCACACTGAAACTAAATGCTCTGAATTCTCCATTGAGTGCTGGTTCTCATTAGTGTATCTGCAAATGTATTCTGCTGTGTCAATGAATGCTTGGTAGAACTTGCAGAGAGTAGTGACAGACATGACTGCTTTGAACAAATGTAATGATTTCATTTGTAGAAGCCAGTCCTCCTCATCTGACAGCTGTCTTTGCAGAGCATCAGGTACCAAATCACTGCTTCCACACTGACCTGCAGCTAGTGAAGACTGGTTTTTCTAATACCACAAGCAGCTGATTTTCTCATCTGTTCCATGCTAGAGCCAAACACATCTTCTCTAGACAGCATTGGTCATTTTATGTGCTTAACCTTTTAAAAAGGAAACAAACAGTAGTGGAAATCAGAGTTGGTAAGTGCTTATTTTCTAGAAAACTCTTGCTGTGTATTCACTGTGACTTTCATGATTCCTTTCTCAAAGACTTCTCTGTAAATCCTCTAAACTTTCTCAGTTCAAAACAATCTATACCCCTGTCTGTGCTCTGCAGCCTGGTGTCTTCCCCACCAAAGACAAAGAGCGGCTCCTCTTTTGAATATATATATTCACTAGAATGCAGAAAATGTAGGAGGTGTTTGTTTGAAGTCAGATGAATTACTATGGTACAAAATTGGGGTAGTGCTAATCTCTTTATGCTACATATGGTAATTTAATAAATTAGCTGTTAACTAGACCTCTTTATTTAAAGCTGAGTCTTCCTCTGTTTGGGATAGGCCTAGCTTCTTGTGAGTCAATAAAGTTCTACTGCTTTTACTCAATGCTGAGGACTTAGTAGATGGCAGACTTGAAATGTGAGGAATTGGTAGGCTTCATTTGGATGTTTTGGACCTGGATACAACAAAACACTGTTGACCTTGTCACCCACTAGTCCTACCATGTCTGTTGAGGGAAATACTGTGATGGTTCCTGACCCACAAGTAGGAATAATTAGGATTCCACTATTTGCGTGTTAAATATCTTTTAAATAGCTACTTCCTTTAGCTAAAATCAAAAACATTTCACAAATTTGTCGTTTTTGCAGCCTGTTGTTAAGTTCTGTTTTTCAAAATGATCTGGCTTGTAACTCGGTAGGAAAGTATTTTTTGTGCTTTTGTTCACTGTTTTTCTCCTCACAAGCCCCCTAGGGTTTGGGCTATCTGGTGTAAATAGTTTCATATATTTTTCACCTTTTTTTTTTTTTTTAATTATTTCTCTGTGTGTTAGTCATTTAAATGTTACAGAAAAATCACAATGCTTCTGTTAGATTTTGCAGAGGTGAAAATCCATTTTTTCAACCAAAAGTCATTCTTGTGCCTAGGTATTTCCTTTGTTCTTTTTGCATTTCTTCAACTTTATCCATTAAGCTGCAGAAACATGGTTGGAGTTTCTTGCAGTGAAGGAAATAAACAAGACTGCGGCAAAGAAAACAGGATGCTCCCCTTTCAGAAAGCTCTTTAGAAAGCTCTGGCTATCCCTGTAAGCACGATCTGAGCTGAACCCTGGTGACAGGGTAAGCTTCGAACATTGCTTGTCACAATCCCTTGTCACAGACTTGTTCAGGTGTTAAAACAGTATCTTACTTCATGAACAGACACATTAAAATCAATCACTCCTGTGGGAGCAAGTCCCTTCTCAGCATGAACTGTGACTCCACTATTCTGAAGAATTTTGACTTTGATGACTGATTTATTTTTCTCAATTAGGAAAAAAAATAGCTGTCCGCATCTGTGCTTACTGACAGACAAAGCAGTTCAAAGAATTTTAAAAAGCAGCATTCTTGGCAATTGCACCTACTAAAATAAGTAGTGCTTTACAATGCCTTTAATTACTGTAATTACAGTGCCTTGAGTGAAGCTTGCAATAGGCGGGAAGCGTTTGATCTTTTTGCTTTGTGCAAACCACAGCTAGGGGAAATTCAGTTTTCACAATGGATATTTTCTCCCAGATACCTGAGCATAAATTTCATCAACATTAATATGAATTCCAAACCCCATATCCAAGTGCAAAGGATCTCATGGATGCTTTTATACTCTAAGGGTCTAAATGGTAATTTCAACCATTAAGAAGCACCACTTAGCCTTAAATTTGCTAATGTTATATTATGGTTCTGGCAATTCTATACAAGATGCATTATAAGCTCAGTGAAGACTAAATTGTGGCACTGAATAAACACTTCAAATAATGAAGCAGAAATAAACACTAAAAATTAATTTAAGCATTTTACTTTAAATTTTCTTTTAGATAACAAAACCAAGCAAGATTTGAAAAACTCAAATCATACCATAGCAGTAAAAATCAAGTGTATTGCTTAGAGATACCCATAGGAATAAACTCTGTCTGCACAATGTATTTCCCATCCTCTAAATATTGCTAGGATCAGGTTTTAACCTGTGGCAGTTCCTGTCTGTGGTATCACATGGGCTATTTTGCCAATAAAAACCAAGTCAGGTACTAGATCAACACTGACAACATATTTCAAAAACCCCGTTCTCATGAAAAAAACCCCAAGAAACAGCAAGCAAACACACCTGGCAAGTCTTTGTGTACATAAACTAGGGGACTTTTATCAGAATTTTTTTCCAGTTAATCCTTACTGAGATAAAATTACACTGTTGTGTTACTATGAGACATTTCTACCATCACCTGCACTTGAACAGGCTGCTTTATCCTTGGGTACCCCAAAAGCAACCAGCCCCAGCCCCCGTGTGTCCTGTACAGCCTGATGGAAAAATCCCCACGTGACAGCGTTTGTTCCTCCAGCCATATATATTCTACCCAAATGGTTGTGTCAACACTTACCAAATTATGGACATATTAGCTTTGCAAGCCAAATTTATACTTTGCCATGAAAAGAGGTGAAACTGCAAATATTTTTCATTAGGAATGTAATTAATATGCATAAACTTGTTTGCCAAGCAATTTTGAAATGGATCAAGAATTAAATTAAAAGCAGACACCTCTTGGTCCCCCCTCCCTTTTCCTGTCTGGATAAAAAAAGAATTTAGAGAAATCTAGGCAAATTTTTGGAATAAATTTTGTTTTGACTTAAGCTTGACATTGTTTCAGACTTTTCTTCATTATTAGATAGCAAAGATGAGGTAGTAGAAGGATTTATGTCTAAAATTGATTTTCTCTTGCAGTTAGAATCCCCTGATAATATGATGGATATACTGTCATGAAGTATAAAATCTACTGTGTCAGATATGAACTAGAGATTAAACAAGGACTGCTCTTCACAGAGCTCCCTAACATTCCAAAGAGGCTATCCCTATAGAGAAACCTTAAAGTGACTCAGCTGGTCACAGCAGAGAAGAATCATTATAAATCACATTTGCAGAATCACAGAACCACAGAATAAGCTGAGTTGGAAGGGACCCTCAAGGATCTTTGACTCCTTTGAAGCCCTGCAAAAGACCATCCCCAAGAGTCACAGCATGTGCCCAAGAGCCTTGTCCAAATGCTTCTTGAATTTTGTCAGGCTAATGAGATTCTGACTATGAAAGATATTCTCTAGTCACAAATATTTGCTAAGTTATTCTGCTCAGTCAGTATGCCTTTGTTCACTGTGGTGAGGGTGGCCATGTAAATTACATGGTACAGCTCCTGGTCCATGGCTGGAGGGCTGAATCCCTTTAAAAGCAGAGTGGCAGAGAGCAACTAATGAATAACCAGGATTGGCTCAAGCTTCCGTGATCCTCTTGGCAAGATAGAGCCAGTACTATGCTGCTGTGTTCACAGAAAGGGCACAAAAGGGATAGAGCTGGGAAAGGAGGAGGAAAGGAAGGACACTGAAAAGACTTCCTTACTGGGATGGCTAAGGAAGCAGGTGGATGGAATTGGATCACCAATTGCTACTTCTAGAAGAAGACATTTCCTTGGAAGTAGTTGCCATGCCACAAACCCTGATCTTGGCTTTGCAGGACTGTGTGGTAGGTAAAGCAGGTGGTGTGGCTTCTGTCCCAAGCAGAAGCTTAACTTAGCCATACCTAATGCCACTTGCTGAAACCATTCTTCCAGGAACAGTATTTGGAGAACTAATTTGTGCTAAATGTCCTCCATGCCTTTGCAATTCAGACACTTGGCTAACAGTTGCCATCAGTCATGAGTAATGGGAGCCCACACATTAATTCATACCAAATATAGTTGGGCTCTTTAAAGAAGACTTATAAGTGGTTCCTTCCCACTATTTTTATGCTATTGGAATGATTCATCTCTTTTCCATGATCTCTTCCAACCTTGACTATTACGGATACACATGACGTGAAAAACTGTTCCAAACAGAATTATCTCTGGACTGAGAATAAGACTGCACCACTAAGCAGTCCTTGCATAGTTTCATCTTGGTTGACCAGCACGGACATGCTGTAACTCTGGGAGACAAAAAGTTGCACATTTTTGTGGTCTCCCAAGTTCTTCAGTTTTTCCTGAACATGTATAAATATGTCCACCACAAGGAACACAGCTTGAAAATATCTCATTTCCCCTCCTATTACATCATGAATTAGAAAATAATTTTTTTGAAAGGGAAGACTGGAGATCACTCTTTCGCTGCCATATCACAGCACCAACAGGTTTTTTCCCCCAGCTTAGTTTACTATGATCAGGTAATAATAATAATAACTTCATAATAAATTGGCAGTTTCTGTTGCTCCTCAGTAGAAAATTATGGTAGGTAGTGAATGAAAGTGAAGATGAAAAAGCTCAAGCTAAACCATTAATACTAGCCAAAAAGTGGTATGTTTGCACAAAACATCATGGTTATGTATCCAAATGGATTTTTGTAGAGCATGAAATAGCATAAAAGTAGCTTTCAAAATGGTATGAAACTGTTTCTACAGTTGAAATGTAAAATCCATAGATTTTGATGATTTGGAAATAATTGTGTGGATCTTAATTTCTCCATTTCTGTGAAAATCAGTTTATTGTTCTTCTGGCATCCTATTCAATGGAACTAATTTTTAATGAAGAGTTGAATCATGAATTCAAATGAAAAAAGATGCCGCGTGTAGGAAAACAAAGCCCTGATTTTTTTTCCTCTCTGTCATCATAAGTGACAGTCAAATTGGCCAGCACTTTAAATTAATGTCCACCTCTGAACTACTCAGGTAGTGAATGAATCATATTATCTGTCTACTTCAGTTCACCAATAGATTGAAAGATTCATTATTTGATACTCTGCCTTCTCCATTAATTAGTTAATGTTCTTAAAGCACTTTGGAATGAAAGGAGCTATCTAAGCAACACTATTATCATTACACACTTCAGGGCAGATAAAGAATAAACTAATGAAAGTCTGCAGTAAGAAGAAAATGGACAAAATTTAAATGAGATATATTCTGCAGGGACTGGGAAGGTGACCAGGTGGCAAATGGAAGCTCATGTAGGACTAAATCATTACATTGTGATGCTGAGATTTGTTGCATACCCAGCACAGAAATAAATTGGTGATCTTAATCCATATCCTTAAGGACAAGTCTCTCCTTCATATCAGGTCATTATCTTTTAATAGACTCTCTATAAGTGAGAAAAAAGCACCTCTATAAAGTGTGCAGGGGACAGCACACTGAAGTACCTTCCTCCAGTTCCTGATTCAATACTGCAATAGATGTTTTCTGTTCCCAGGGCTATGTGATAAGTTCTTTCTAATACCACTGACAACTTAAAAGAAAAAAAAAAAGCCTTTTTTTGTCCCTTTCGAAACAGACAGTGAATATGTTTCTTAAATTCTATAAAGGATGGACATTATGAGCCTCTGGAGCACTCTACAGTGACAGAAAAAATAGCGAGGCCATAATAAAACAAGAAAAGAAGCAGAGTGATGGTATCCTCTGTAATTTGTGCATCTTCTATTATTGTCCTTATCAACTTCTCTTCATCAAATCTTTAAAAACAGCTACAATATTTTATGTTATATTGAGAACATTTCCTTATAAGAATCACAAAATACTAGAACAAGGTGGGCAAAAGAAAGCAGGACCTTACCAGAAAGGGGATGAGGTCAGAAGTTTAGCAGAAACAGAAACGGGGAATCAAATGTGAGTGAATGAAAGCGCTTGCGTGGGGAGTGGGCTTTGGCACAAAAAGGTTAAGCAAGTTTAAGCATTGTTCACATTTGTTTTCTATCCCTACCACTCTTATTATCCTGATACCTGAGAAGTTCTTTTTTCTGCTCAACACCTGCTAGTGTTTGTAAGTAAAAATGACATTCAATTTTAAGCACCAGTGCATAGCTCTCTTCTTTTTTCTCTTCTTTATTTAATGTAATGCTCAGTGATTTTGGATCTAAGGGAAGCTGCAGTGGGTAGAAGAGACATGCTTGATGAAAATTAGGGCCTTTGAAAAAAAAGACTATGTGGAATACTTACCAAAATATTTTAAGACATGATACTGCACCTTAAAAACTTAATTCTGCCCCTTTACGCAGGCAAAGAGAAATGCATGCAGAGCCTGGTTCCTGGTTAGAGTGCTCTCAGCTAGCAGATCTGGGTTTGTTTCACTGAGGCACTTATCAGAAGCATTTCATTCATGGTCCCACACACCCTAGACTTCCTCCTATCAATGGACAGGGCTGTGTAATTCCCAAGACTGTCCCTCTTTCCCCCAGATCTCTCCTGGCAATAAAGTTTCCAATATAGGAACTTCAGTTATGAAATGGAGGGAAGATAGGATGACTCCAGGACCTGAGACAATCGTGGAACATCACTGCCTCATCAGAGAACCATGGCTTCACCTCTCCCCTGTGTCTCTGGGGGGAGTAGACTCAGCTGCATTGCTGTGGGACATTCCCACAGCCACAGCCATTTCCACAGGCATCCCTGATTGAGGGATCCCAACTAGGAATCCCCTATGGCCATTCTTAGCCACCCAAAATGAGCAAGATGAGTGAGAAAATGCCACAAGCTTTGCACCATCAAAGCAAAGTCCTTTGGGACATCCAGGGACACTCCTTTGGGCTCAGCTGTTCTGGCAGGGTTACTTCCCTCTCTCCTTTGTTGGCACTGATTGTCATCAGCTACACGTTAGGCTGGGTTTTTACTGGAGGATGACCCAAAAATTGTCAAGACTGCTCAGGTGAAGTTTAAGCTTAAGCATGTAAGGTAGAGATGAAATTTAAATGACTAATCCCATTTTAAAATTGCTGTTTCCCTTTTAAAATGAAAAGCATTTTCCAGATTTGCTGGTTTTAGAAGCTGAGAGAGAGGTTTAATTATTTTGCTATAGCTCTTTGTGAGTTTCTTCTATGGCTTTTAAAAGAGTTAAAGAGGGTGTTAATAAGGTATTTTAGGAAGCAGACATGCTGCCAGTAGTTTGTTTGTAGTTAGTGGTTTGTGGCTGAATTCAGCTTTACTACTTTCCTTCCAGCCCTCATGAGGCTTAGTTCATCACTTGGTAATTTACTTTTTAACAGCCTTTAATTGTCATCTAATACCTAAAACTCTATTTACACGCAACTGCTGAGCTGCTACTAACCACTGCCTCTTTTTGATTAACACAATTCAGTCTGTAAGATTGGTAATTATGTGTTTAGCAAGAAGGACTGAATGAAGAAGTGCTTAAACCCAGAACTACACTCCCTTCCTTTTATTACCTTTTTTTTTTTTTTTGTTGTGCTTTTGTGTCATTTTGCCTCTAGACTTTTGCTCCCTTCTGTGGTTACTTTAGTGCCTTACTGCTACAGCTTGTGTAGACAGCATATCTGAACTCCAGTTTTCACAATTTCCTTCCATAAAATACACTACTGCTCTCTTCCTGAAAACAAAATCTTAAGAGGGGAATAAATGTTAATGATGAAATCCCATGGGCAATTCTGTCATTGCTGATTCTAATAGATCTAGTGTTGACTTTACAGTCTGATCATGCAAACTCTGGGAAGAGGTTTGATGACCTCTTTCTTCCTGAGTGTTTTTGCAAAAACAAAACTTTAGAGAAGATCCACTGGTTCCTCTACTCTTAATACACACATGTGCTCTGTTCAAAGACCATTGCTTGTTATTCATGACTTTTGGAGACCTGAGTTTAAAATTGGTGCTTAAAAATGTCTTTCTTGCATTTCATCTTTCCAAGGATTTATTACATCCTTCTGATACTTTGCTCTGCATTCTGTGTTTCTTCATACATAAGTTGGCAAAGAGAAGCGGGGGATTATACGCAATATTTTTGCCAAAGTTTTTCATGGAGTGTGTGAAATATGGCTCTTTCAAAAAATTGTATCTCATCCTTTTATACAGGAAAAAAATCATCAGATTAGGCTGTCAAATTTAATGGCAGAGAACTTGGATGATCTGAGGGGTTTTCACTATACATTCATACACTCCTAACTGTTCAACAATTTTGCCTCATTTTATCTGAAGAAGGAATAATAAGTATTTTCTAATCATTCAAACCAAGCTTGGGGAGGGCCTGATCAGCCAGACTTTGGACATATTTAATCAATGTGAATATTAAACAATTATATTTATAAATATATCTTGTCATGGCTATCTGCTCAGTGTTGAAAAAAAAATTCTTGGAATACCAGTAGTCAGGAGACGTAGAGATTAGACTCTGACCTATCTTCCTTGATAAAAGATACACACTTTCCATCCTGTAGCTGAAGAATGTTTTTCTTAAGTCAGAGCCAAGGCACACTCTTGGATGAAGGAAAACTTCCATGGCCAGTGAAGGTTTCGTAATTTAATCTGATATTTTGTCTGACTTCCAGGAGGTTGATCTGGAACGGTTTGCCAGTATTCTTAGCACAAAACAAAGAAAAAATCATGTTTGGATTCTATACCATTTGCTTTGTCAAGGGAAGGTGGCTGAGGAAACACTCCAATGTTAAAAAAACCCAAAATTATTAGCAAAATCATGGAAGAGATAGGCATGAATGATAAGTGAAGAGAAAACCACTTTCCAGGGATAACCTACTACTTTAAAAAGCAGCTGAAGTCAATTTATTTTGCTCTTTACCAAATGATCTAATATACAGATGTCAGCCAAAACTGGGACAAGAAACAGCAGGAACAGTTTTACAGGCCCTATATTGTAATGAAAATAAACAGATTTTCATGCACAGATAGATGCATTAAGAGAGAGATTAGTGTTCATTAGAAGGAAATCAGGAGAGCTGCAGAAATAAACCGTGGTTCCCTTTAAAAGCACTGGATGTTTCATTACTCTGTGATTTGTGTACTGTACATTCAGATCAAATCTATGCTTTTGCAGGAACTCACTGTGAAATTACATTGTATCTCCAACATGAAGTACTAGACAACAACGTTATGGTTGAAAGTCAAATGCTCAGCAGCTGCAAAAAGCCAAAAAAGTTTGGAAGGGCAGCCTCAGTAGGATTCCTTTCTATGTATATGCTCATTTTGAAAAGGAATTCCCATAAAACTTTAAAATGACACTGAAATAATTTCCTCCTCTTCTTTGAACTACCTGAACTGTTGCTGCTGAAAATTTTTACTCAGTAACTCCAGCTGATGTATGTGCTGAACAGGACATTGTTAAGTGTCAATGCACAGGATTGCATCTGAGTTATAGGCAATTAGGGAAATCAAAACTACTACTATAATAAAAGAAAATGCTGAGAAATCTCAGCTACAATCCTGCCTACTAGTCCTGCATCTGATGCCGTCCATTTCTTTAATGTGTACTTCTCAGTGCTGTGGCAAGGATTAAGAGCACTTTGCGTGAACCAAAGTGTAACCAGCTGTTATAAACGTGTCAAAATTCATAGGCGAATAAAGTGATATACTAAATGTAATATCGTTATAAATGTGAACATACTGTAATAAGCTAAAGTTGGTTATGAGAAGATTGAGGGATTTTTACTATTAAAGGAGGCTTGCCCAGTCAAGTTCCCAAAGCTAAAGAAAAGTGGCTTTCAGGAGTTGGGAAACCCGTTGTCTTACACATACCACACATAGTCTTGCTACATTTACATGTGAAGAAGAGGGAAGCAGCACAGGATTTCAGAAATTTTAACTAAGTAAAGAGTAAGCCATTAGTGGCACACCTGGCTGCAGATAGCCAGAGGAGATGACATATGTGATGGTAATCCATTCAAGCCTATAGTCCGTTTCTGGGAAATCCCTTAACATGTAAAGGACTACCAGTAAGGGACTGTTTAGCTTGTATATCTCCCTGGACGCGGGTTTTGTGTATTGTAAGCGGTTTTGTGTATTGTAAGCGCAGCTCTCAGATTCTGTCCAGCAGGAGACAAGAAGCTGATGAATTATTCCCGAGACATCGAGAGCTGGACCGCCTTCCATCTGATAGCATTATCTTGGGACCAGAGAAGCTTTGGGATTTACTCGATTAAGAAAAGGACAAAGGACATTCTTGCCTGCGGCAAGAAAAAGAGTATAAAAACTGGACTTGGACACGGCTGTGGTGTGCCACTACCACTATGATGCATGCAGGGGCTCAGAGCTGCGTACGTGTGTCACTCAGAGCCTAAGTCCCAGGTTAGACTCTGTCCGATCGAATCGTGGCTGACCCAGATTTTGTAATTCGAACGCAAAATAAATTTTATACTTTGTTATTTTATCATAATTTGGCTCTCGCAAATTATTGATTTGATTTAATTGGCAATCACGTTTATAACACAGCTGTCACCAGATTGTGTTTTCTTCATTCTCTCCTTCCAGCATCTACTGACTTCAATTTTTAAGAAAAAAGAAATTGCAGAAGTCAGAGGAAAACTCAGATGTAATTATTTTCATAGGCGGCTCTTGTTTCTGTTTTTAAGAAACAGTATTTGACTACTGTTAAATTATAGATTGCGTAAAAATGTGCTCAATATATCTACAGGCTGCTGACAAGGAAACAGGTATAAAACAAAGACAAAAGACAGAGAACTAAGGTGGCAGCATTGCTTCATCATCCTACATCCCTGTTCCTCCTTCCACCTCACTAATTTGCTTTGACTGTTGTGGTGGTGCATTTTTGTTGTAATATTTCTTTTGATTGTGGTTGCCTTTTATTCAATTTGTTTAAATGGTTTGTTCCTACGTACCCCTTGCAGTTGGTTTAGTCCACCATTGTTTCCTCCCCTCTCCCTGTCAGTCCAAGTACCTACCCCTTTTTCCCGATCTTTCCATGTCTGTCACTTTAACCCTGCCCCTCTCCTCTGTCAGTTAGTGTAAATCCAGCCTCTCCCTCCAGAACCTTCTGTGTCATTTATGTTATCCCTGAGTTCCCATTGGTTTTGGGAGGGTGCTCTCCTTCCCTCATACCCCTGGTTGGTTGTGAAGTTATGTATCCCCGCCCTGTGCTCTTCCCCCGAACTCCTCTTGATTGGTTGATGCATCTGCTCCTAAGACCTCCTCCTTTCATAAATTGGTACCAAAGAAGTACCAAAGGTGGTTAGTTATTCCTGACTGTCTTTGGGGAAGAAATGGTATTGGAGACTCACAAAAAGGCTCACTCTCGCTCCTTTTTCTCTGTCCTCGACACCACTACCCATCCATCTGCAGTCGGGATCTGCGCCCGGCTGCACCTCTGCCCATGCCAGTTCGGGACCGGGCAGGGAGCGCCCCTTGGTGGTGCGGCTCCGGGGCAGAAGGCAAGCTAGCCTGACACAGCTTCCTCCCAGAGACGGATGCTTCGGTAGACTAATGGTGGGAGTTAATGGTGGGAGTTCGGTTAACTGAATGGTGGGAGTGGCGATCAGTCTCTAGCTCTGCTTAAATCCTGAGCCAAAATACCTTTGAGCCAAAATACCTTTGCTTAACAAAAACCACTTAACTATTAACAAAAAAATCTGATGCTGTTCCTGCTGTTAAACAAATGTTTCATAAACAAGCAAGAAAGCAAGAAAAAAATACTTCATTTTAGTTTCAGGTGACATTTGTATTTTTGCTACATAAGTGCATTTTACTTATCCCCCTTCTTTTTGCCTTTTCATGAAGTTTTCCAGATGAAGGCCGGAGTTAGTTGTTGTCAGTTTTTGCCCTGTATATTATTTATAATGCTTCCTCCATGTCATATTTTCATATGGTGTTTTCTAAGTAAGTTTAAATACATTTTAAAACTGTGAAGGGAACAAAGAAAAACTTCCAGTGTTGTATTTCTTCTGGTGTTGTTACTTTGAGGATCCATATTCTATCCCATCGCGTTTTTTTCTTTTCTTTCTATTCTTCCATTTATATTTTCTTTCTCCTATTCCTGTCTGAAGAAACTGTTGTGCCTGTAACACTCCAAACACTCTTGCAATTCGCTACACTGTAAGCCTGTGGGATGGAGGGTCAGACTGTCCTCCCCAGGGCATATCCCTTCCTCAGTGCTCCACAGCCATGCTGAATCCTAGCTGATTCTCTCCCTGCAGTTCACCACAAGAAACATGAAAACGCCGCTCAGTCTGTCCTAAAAACAGGATCAAAGTCAACCACAAACCCCTACAAAAGGACCAAGGACTCACCCAGCAAGGCTCTTCTAAAAGTAAAGGCTCCAGAGACTGAGTGAGTCCATTCCCACCCATGGAACTCTTAATTTTTCAGATTTATGACTTTTCAATATTTGTCGCATCTTACTGGTTAACAGTGACACCAGACAGGTATCACTACAAAGAATCTAGTAAGTCTTCTTGCTGAAGATGCACAAGAAGAATCAAGAGCTCAGCTAGCTCTTTCTCACCTTTTTCCTCTTCTTTGGAACACTCCTCCAATAGTAAAAATTTATTTTAATTATGCACATGCAAAGAACTGCCAGTTTTACCTAACACTTAATTTCAAAATTTTCTGACTTTTGCACAATTTAGCTATAATTTCAATATAATTGCTGAGTGTGTTAGTGGAGGAGAAAATGTTGCATTAAAATTACAGGTTAGATAGCTGAGGAGTAGCGTGCAATTGAGAGGGTGGCCTTGGTATCCATTATTTGATTATTTCCTTGCCAGCACACATACATACAAGAACAATTGGTAGTTTAATGAAATAATCATATTCATGCAATCTGTTTAAAATACAGTAACCTAATAATACCAGCCAATTAAAATTTTACACTGTAAGTGAATTACTTCTGGAAGATTCTGCAGAAGATATTAAATTGTAATCAAGTAATTATCTAATGAGGTGTTATGCAATACATTTTCACCAGCAGTAAAATGAGAAACAGAACTAAAAAAGATAAAATAAACTTTATCCAAAATGATAAAAAGTTTCAACTCTGCATTGTCAGTGTAATATCAATGTCTAATCACTGGTTTAGACTCAGACACTTTATGCAAAACTTTTGCTGTATTTGTCCTACAATTTGTACGTGTAAGTTCACCAGAACTTCTCTAAAAACAATAAGAGCATATGTGAGCTGTAAAATATGTCTGATAATACCATAAATACATTAGGGTATGTAAGTGTGAGCTGAGGCACAAAGAAGTTGCCCAGAATCATCAATTTCTGAAGAGCATCTATTGCTTTCAGTAATTCGTGGCAAAAATTTTGACTTTTACACATTGCGTATTTGCATCTTTGTGTCCCTGCACAGTTCTATGTATTTATTCCTTTGACTGAATTTTTTTAAACACACATATGACCAGCTAAAAATGCATGAATGTAGTTTCACAGTGTGAAGGTGACTGTGTTGTCAGGACTGGAGTTTCAGTGAGAGCACTGGCTTTGAGCCGTGGGCTGTAAGCCGCATCACATAGCTGTCCTGGTGCCTTGCTCCCTCGTACATGGCTCTGAGCAGCACCCACCTGCACATCCTGCCAGAAGGCAGTGCCCTGCACCACTGTGCTGGCTCTGGAGGGGGTAGGATTCATTTTCTTCCCAGTGGCTGCTGCAGGGCTGTGTTTTGTGTTTGTGCTGAGCACAGGACTGATAACATGGAGATGTTTTTGTTGTTGCTGGGCAGGGCTTGCACAGAGCCAAGGCCTTTTCTGCTTTTGGAATGCCACATGCTGAGACGGCTGGGGGTCAATGGGAATTTGGGAGGAGACACAGCCAGGACAGGTGACCCTGGCTGACCACAGGGATATTCCAGACCATGTGGCATCATGCTATGTATAAAAAGTGGGGTGAAGAAGGAGAAGGAGGCAATGTTTGCGGTGATGGTGTTTGTCTTCTCAAGTAAACATTACCTGTGATGGGGCCCTGCTCTCCTGGAGATGGCTGAGCACCTGCCTGCCATGGGAAGCAGGGAATTATCATGATTACAGTTATTATTACCTTGTTTTGCTTTGTTTGGTGTGGGTTTTGTGGTATTAAACTGCCTTTAATTTAACCCACAAGTTTTCTAGTTTTTACCATTCCACTTCTCACCTCAATCCCACTGGGGGGGAGGTAGGGAAGGGCTGTGTGGGGCTTGGTTGCTGCCTGGGGTTAAACCATTCCAATTACATATAAATAAATTGTACTGATATGTATCCATAAGTCCTTAATGAGACATCTGGCTGCTTTCCTTGGTTTTATTCTCACAAAATTGCCATTCTGAAATAGTTCATTCAAAATCTCATCTGAAATTTTTTACACCAGTCACACAGAGCAGGCAGTTCAGCTCGGTGGAACCTGGCTCAAGGTGTTGACACCCTCTTGCTGGTCTAAACTATCCATGAGAGTCTCTTCCTCGGGGTGCCTGGAGATCAGCTCTCAATTCATGTTTCCCTGTTAACACTGTACTCAGTAACACCTGTGTCCAGAAACAGTTGTGTGCATTGTCCTCAGCCAACTGCCATACAAAATGTCATGGAAAAAATATGGAATAAAGCTGTAAAGTCAGGATAACCTGGAACAGTGAAACTGGTTACGTTTTGCCAGTGATCTGGACTGATCTAATTTCTGTAAAGAAATCTAACCCTTGAAAAATACTTTTCATCAGACGTTCAAGAGAGAGACCAGTAGAGAATAAATCCCCAGCCCAAACAGAATATTTCACCCATGAAGGGTGAGTATTATGTTTCTCTCATTAGTATAAAAGCTCATAAGTCATGACTGTGAAGGCATGAATGAATTATGAAGGTCTTTTGCTTTAGTAAAAGAAGCAGGATCAGTATTTGTACACAGGACATTTTATTTATTCTATGTATTTCTTGATCTGTTTATTTAGAATTGTTTTAAACTGTCAGTTCTACCAGTAAAGAAATGATCATAGAGAAAAATAGATTGAATTAATTAGAAACACACAAAACAGGTTTCTGCAGGTGATCATAATGTTGACTTCTGCAAATGGTTCTCAATTCCATCTTTCAAAGAATGGCAGGCATTCACAAGACTCTCTTGTTTCATTCAGTGCTGCTCATTTGCACCAAATGAGACGGGACCTCAGAAAAGAAATAATTGTAAGACTGTGCCATCAGGATTGGAGATTGCAGAAAAACAGAGCTTTTGTCTTCGGAAAGTCTATTTTATCTTTAGTTCTTACAGATAAAAAAAAACAAATAACAATGCCTTTCTGAGAATAAAATGTTATGAAGTATGTCGACTAAAAGAAAAACACTGTAAAGGTCCATTAAGGGTTGGGTCCTCAACGCTTTCCATGATAGTGCAAGGTCTCCTGTGGCCTCCTGGCAGCTATAGTTCAAAGTTCCTCACATTCTTCCTTTTCACGCTCTGTTTTCAGAGTCCCTTTACAGTCTGTCAAGGATTGAGCACACCCCAACACACCTTGATTTTCCCTGTGCTTCATTGATCTGCTCTCTGGAGTGATGGGATTCTGTTGACCTCTTTCTTTCCATTTGTCTCACTGAAAATCTTGGAAGTTCATCTTTTCCCACAGAAAACTTAGCAGACATATTTTTCATTTCCAAAGTTTGTACCAGAGTCTGCCCAAATGTAAGTGGGAAGATACATCATTGTTATGAGGCAAGACAAGGAAAGAAGAGCAGGGAAAGTGAAGACCATGCCATTATAAGGCTAATAAAGAAGTCCCTGAAAAGTTTTAAAAATAGAAAAATAGTTTTGCTGCATCTATGCTTCAGTGTTTCATCAGAAATTACCAAATAAATTTCAGGGATATACTAGAGGGAACACTTTGCCTTCAACATTTTCAAAATTTTCATACTAACTCTGGATGACATACCCCTTTCAGAACGATTTTCAAGTTGTTGGGTTTTGATATTGACATGCAGTCATGGCAAGCCCTTTTCTTCTCTTCTAACTCTCCAGATGACATGAACTTAGGCCAACTCAATGCTTTTAATGGGTTTATCCTTTATTATAGATGTTCCCAATCACCTATCTAACCCTTCTGTCCTAGTGAAAAAATGCAAGTATCTGTTTAACAGGAGGATGAGGAGTCACCACAGCCCCTGTAGGAAATGGAAGTCATTGTCCACTTCCAGCTAAGCATATGCCGTGTGAGGAGGAAATATTGTTCTGCCTATTCATCTATAGACTCTAGTCCCTGAAGTGAGATGACAAAAATCTTTTGCAGAGAATTTCCACAGCTGATGATGTAAAAACATTGTGCTGAAAACACAATACTGTAATTACCTTATTCTTTGATTTTCTTCATCCTCAGGGTCTTCCCATCCAACCTGAAACTCTGCTCAAGTCTAATCCAAAACTGGCGTCAGGCTAGCTTATTAGCTTTCAGTAAGTGTGAATCCCTCTTTATATCAGACAAGCCTAAATTGGAACCTCACTTGAGGAACTGTAATAGACAGGCTGACACTGTTTGTTCTTTTTTTTTTTTCTTTCCCTTTTCTTTGTAAAGAAAAACTGGTAAATTTTATAGTCTGGTAATTTTATAGTCTGGTATCTCTCTATTCACATTAGATCAAAGTGAATACACACAGCTGCAAAATTCTGAATGCTCTAGTGTATAATGAAAAAATAACCACCTAAACCTCAAATCAAGTCCCCCTACCCCCCCCTCCAAAAAATGAACCCCAAAAAACCCCCCAAAAAAACCAAAAAAAACCAAAAAAAATCCCCCAACCCACCCCACCCCTGAAACAGCTCCAGGAGAAGCCCAGTATAATGCCAAGTCAAGGCAACATGTGCGTCTGTGAACGTAAGCTTTTGAGATGCCTGTCAATTTGGGATCAATTAAGTTGTTTGAGGAGAAGAGTCAATTTGAAGAACCCCATTTGATGCCTCTTTGGCAGAATTGACTCTACTCCTTCACTCCACCTTACAGAGACAGATCACTGTCAAAGATTACATATCAAGTTGGGTGGCTTTGTCTCCTGCCTCTTTCTCAGAAGCTGTTCTAGATCATAGTGTTTGCTATTAAAAGGAAGTTTTATTTTCTTAATTGGGTTATTGTCCTCCCATAACTTCAAGGAAGCAAAAAAGAACCGGTGAAAATGTCGCCGCTGGCCCCCAGCTGGGTAATATTGACATGCACTGACTGCATGATTCTCAGAAGGCTCCCCTTCGGAACAGTGCTCACCTGTCACTTAGCACCGACTGACCCCTGTTCAACTGGTGTTCACATGGAACCCTGCTCCCCTTTTGGAACGCCGCTTGTCTATCGCTTAGGACTGACTGACACAGTACAGGTGGACCCAATTGGTCCTTCAATCCAAACATCATCACCATTGGCTAATTAAGAAACCATCCTTTGGTAAATGAATCTTCATTAACACATTCCACATGTTCACAACAACAGGTGCAGCAAGTGAAGATAAGAATTGTTTGCCATTTTTTTCTCTGATCTTCTCACAGCCTTCCCCAGGACAATGCCTGGGAAAGTTCTGCCTGTTGCTCTCTATGGCCAGAGAGCTGCTGCCACAGAAAATATTTTCTAAAAGTTCAGAACTACATTTTGATTCTACAAACATCATCAGCAACTGCAATTTACCTTCTGAACTGAATCTTCCAGCCTGTAAACCAGTTTTAAAGCCCACAAATATACTAGTTAATGAAAAAAATAAAAACACCAACATAGTCAATCCAGATTTTAGATGGAAAATGAGATGCATACTGTTAACAGCATAGGAATGAACTAAGTCTTTAAAACTGCTTTTTAAACTCAGATGCAACCAAAGCACAGGAAAACATCTAGTCCGTCCACAACTCATTTAGCACAAATACTGACACACAGAAAAGCATCACCTGCAGATTACAGGAAAATAATGTGGTTAAATTTGAAAAAAAATCTGGTCTCAAATGAGGAAAGTCTTCCGGTAGCCAGAGGAAAGATTAGAGACAGGCAGGTGAGGCATTAGTTAGAAACTGAAACTAAATAATTAAAAGGTGGTCCAGAAACAAAAGGTACATAGTTCAGATTATAAAATAAATAAATATTTACATTTCCCCAAAGGCTCATCTAGAAGAATGGAGGTTGGCAGTGATGGGCAAATACTACCTCAAAAACTCTAGGTTGGGAGTCCATTACTATGGAAAATCCCCATGACATTCCTGCCCTGTGCCATTTATGGCAGAAAGAATTGCTCTAAACAAAGCTAAATCTGTCCTGAGTCTTTTAGTGTATGCTGAAGCCCAAAGAAACTCTCTTCTAACTAGTGCTATGTTCCTAGCATACTTGTAGGCTCTGGGAAGCTGTGAATCACTGAAGCAGAGCAGGTTTGGCTGATGCTTCTCTTTTTTCAAGGGTAGCCTCCATTCAAAGGAATGAGAAGGAGAGTCTGGCAGTGCAGTGACACTTGGTTGTGCCTCCTGTGGATTCTTGATGGCCTGCAGGCTTCAGCTGTCAATGATAGTATGGTAAATTCACTTGTTGTCATGTGGAATTTTCAGATAACTCTGAAGTCAGTTTCAAGGATACAAGCCATATAAAGAAATATTTTAAAAGTAAGAAGGGTGGAAGGTATTTTTGAGGTATTTTTGACCCACTGTGATAAAATTATCTCCAGTCCCTGTTTCACACTTTGGTTGCCTTATACACCACAGCATTTATGGATAAAAAGACATCTAAGTACATTTTCTTTGCTCCGTTTATCTTTTGATCATCTGCCTAGTTGCTCCTAGATTCTGAAATGGGCTGTAGGGACACAGTCCTGTTGCCATACCGTAGCACAACTGAGAGCTGCAAAACCACATCCTAGCAAAATATTCAGAGGCTCTACTTTCCCTGCAGTGCTATGACTGGCAAGCCTCTCCCTGGAGAGTAAGGGAACTTAACATCTTTCAGGATCCTGACTTACACAGCTACAAGAGGAATGCTAAATGTTTGCAATCCTTATTCTGGAGCTCACTGTTGAACAACAGACACCATACAAAGTGCTACAAATCTATTGCAGACTCAGATATCCCTGGTGATTTAAAAATATTTTCTACGGTTTCTCCATGCTTCTGTCTTTGCTGGCTCAAGTTGAAAAATCAGATGCCTGGCAGGAATGACCACAGTGGCAGGGAGAGCTCCTGCTCTCTGATCCAGTTTGCTGCAGTTGACTGATGAGGGTCTTGGTTTGTTTGCTATTTTTTGAGAGTTTCCACTATGATCTTTCCAAGATGCTACCAGACTGAAAAATTTTATGCTGAACACAGATGTGCATGTTGTATTTTTAGCAGAAAGTTAATTAATTAATATGGCTTATGTAAATTTAGAAGCTGTTTAGAAGGCTTCATTCTCAGCGCAGTATTCAATATTTGCCTAATATCTTGTCAGACAGTAATTATATTTCCAGATAGGAATTTATACTCAACTGCAGCAAAATATTTCTTACCATTAATTCTGCCAGAAACAGAGAAAGAGAAACTGTGCTATGCCTGGAATGGATTATTTAGCATAGCACAGGCAATTAGTATGAAAATGCTTGCATCCTCTGAAAAATGCATGGAATCAAAAGGATTATCATTCCATTAAGTATAACAAGATGAAACAAGTTTAAGAAAGGAAAAAAAAAGAGAAGGAAATAAGGCCTTTAACTAGTGAGTAGTAAAAAAGTTAAAAGCATAAACAGATTTTTTTTTTGATTCTTAGAGACAAACTAAGCATTTTAAAAAAGTCACCTCGGCCATCATTCTGATGCTGTAGAATACTTTTGATCTGGTCTATAACTATCCTAGTGACATTCTTCAACACCTGTAAGTGGCCTTTATTATAATAACTTGTGTTAAATCAGTTGAATATTCCATGTCAGGAACAACTCATAGTTACATATATATATATAACTGGTTATACAGGTTCAGAATATCTGAATATTTTGTTTCCAGGCCTGTGCTATTGCAAATGTTCTGGAGTCAAAGTTCACTGTACTTCTACAATTGGTTCATCATTCCTATGGTATTCTTTATTGTGGAAACATCAAAATCCTGGCTGCTGTGCACTTGTCACTCAGTTAATATGAACTTTCCCTAATCAGAAGTAGAAATGAGAAAACAGGTATCAAAATCCCAAATTGTTTATCTACTCTTCTACAGATACAAACCAAACAAATCAAATAATTTAAGGGCCTTTAAGGAGATACTATGCCAATTCAAAGCACTGATTCCTTTCTTTCATTTGCTTTTAAAAGCCCATAAAAACAATTATGCTTGAGCCATGTAGGCTCTGTGCAGCTGCACAGCTCACATGAAATGATACACTTAGCCCAGCTTCTCTTCCTAACTCACTGCATGAGAGTCAATTCCATGGTGACTTCTCCTTTACATCATAAAAGTAGTATAGCTGATCTCCAAACTGGCACGTCAATTAATGCTTACAACTGCCAAAAAATGAACTGTAGGTTTAATTCACACAGTAAAATGGAATAAACACAGAGCAGGGAACTGTTATATCCCGGTACACTTCTGACACTCCTGTTATGATTTTTATGCAAGTCCACTTGATACTTTTTATTTGTTTATTCCTGTAATAAGGGTAAAACCCAGCTGTTAAGGTTGTCTTATTCCAGTGCTCTGTGCTCCCTGGTGCTGTTCGTCTATCACCAGGCAAAAGCATCTTATCCTTGTCTGTGTAATCCATCATTTTGTTTTATTTGTCTGCCTTTTCCTTGAAAGACAATGTCCTTTTTATCACACTCTCATGCAACAAGCTTTCCAGTAAGAAATTCTTAAAGCTTCAAAGAGCTAGTTAAATACTGCCACCTCAGAAGTATCTCTCAGCTTCAGTGGCCTGATTTTGGTTTCCATAAATTCTGTGGCAAAACTTGTTTTCTGCGGAAGAAAGACCTTCTTACACCTTTAGGATATGTCCAGTGACATGATGGATTAGATGCCCACATCTGCAGCTGTCTCCAGAAGAGCCAGTAAATCTGTGATGCACGATGTGGCGCAGGGCTAAAATAAAAGCCTTAAGTGTTACAGCCATGTTTTTCTAGCATCACTGCCTCACAGAAGAGGGAGTTAGTTCAGGTGCAGCATCAAATGGAGACACAGACCCATCAGGTGAGGTCTGGTCCCAGTTTGGGAGCCAGATTTTTGGGTACTAGCTCAGGGGTCTCTGCAGTGTGCCCCATTTGTTTCCTCAGTGTATACCTTAATGCACAAGACACCAGAAATCTAACTGGTTTTCAACTCGGGGGACTTCTACACTTATCGTGATGCTTATGAGAGATGAAGGAGACTTTGTAAAGGATTCACTTCACCACCTTATTTTTTAAAGTAATGCAATTTCTCCTGCAAAAATTAGCATCAGCATTAAAATACAAAATGTTTGAAAAAAGTTACATAAAATTTTTTGTTACACTGTAAAACTATCCTCCTTGAATATCACCTTGATCAGATAGTTGTGCAGAACTAGGAAGGCTAAGAATGAATGAATCATCTTGTTCTTAGCTGTGCATTAGTAATTTGATGCTTCCATATAGCACCTCAGTTGCATATTAAATACATGAGGGGGCTTCCAGCTTCTGCAGCCTGCCTCAGGAGAGAGAAGTGGTGCAGAGGAGCAATTGAAAAGAGGAATTTACATTAAGAAAAGAACAGGTTTGCTGTCTCTGTTTCGGGCTTGGAAGAGGTAAAACCTAATGTTTCAATTTGATAATGAGCTAAAATCAAGAGGAGAAGGAGTATGGTCAGTCACCTGCTTCAGTTCATAATAATTCTTATTATACTGATTTCCTTTCAGCTTTTCTTTCACCACTACTCTCCTTTACTTCTTTGGAAGAGAGTCTCTCCTTTGCAAAATCACTCAGAGCCTCTCATTTCCATGTTTCTCATGGGAAGACCCCTCACACAAATATTCCCTCTAATTTTGATCCAAAACAAGATCCTACACATGGCAATGCCTGTTCCTTTGGTAGTCTATAGCTAGGCACATTCCTAACAATGATTAGGTTTATAGGACATATGGAAAAGTATCTGTGTAAAATCTATTGCTACTTCAAGCAATTTCTCATTAAAAACGAATGAATGAAATGTTGCTCTGATTGCAAATCCAGAAGAGTTTTGCTGAATTTGGCAAACGTGAAGTATGAGAATAAGAGACTAAATTGGCTCTGGGAGGGATGGCACATAGGGCAGATGTGCGGAAATCACGATGTTTGAAGTCAGAATGCAATCTACTTACAAAGGTGACCCTGTGGCAGAGGGGGTCCATAAGAGCCCTCCAGTGTCTGGGATGAGGTAAAAGTGAAAGTACTATCTGAAAAGGCAGAACTGACAGATCCATGAGAAACGTGAATAACAGCTCTGAAAGGTGACAGCTACGCCCATAGATGTTCCAGTTCTTTCCTGCCACAGTGCCTTTGCAGTGAGGTACTCATTTAATTTCTGAACACATTCAACAACTTTATATATAGAGAGATTAAAACCTGTAATGGTTCAATTACAAAGTTAAATTTGAATTTTTGTTTTAAAACACTTATTAAAGCCAAAAATAGCATCTCCTGCTTCCATCTTAATGAACTAGTGACAATTTTTCCATACCATTTAGGTTATAACCCTACTTTTTTACAAGCAGTTATTCTAGCTCATGAGGAGCAAGGAAGACTCCCATTCGTCCATATATTTCTGGTGGAACTGCCTCTCTCATGCTTTAGATCAGTGCAGAAACCCTAAAGAGAAACTTTCACGAAAGTAAATTGGAGTGTCTAAGTCTTTCTTCATCTACATGTACAATATGCACATAAAAACTTTCAACACCGGTTGATAGTTTGTGTAAGAGTGGACAGCAGACTTGAGGTTCCTTCTTTGAGGACAGGTGAGTCTGCGAAGTAATTTTTGTTTCTGTACAGCAAGTCTGAAGCACAACTTTCACCACTCCCAACAACAGCCAACAGACCATGAGACTAACGTGGCTCTGAGCAGTGTCTTCTTCCTTTCAGGATTTAATTTTTCTGTTAGTTCTAGAGGAAAAATGACCTAACATTCTCCTTGGATTAGATCATGGTTTACTAATTTAAAAAGATGGAATTGCCCCTGACATGAATAGATCTAAGCTGCACAATATTTTAATGCACTTCTGAACAGTTGTATGAGTGGCTTCATTGAATTCAGTAGGATTACTCATTCCAGGAAGGACTCAGCTAGCTATAACAGTAGGAGGTTATAGATTTAGTTCATCACTTTTAAGGCTGTAGATTGGAAAATGACACAGTTAATATACTTTAGCCTGAAGTTCTGGTGATTAAAAAGACACATATTTAAGCAAAAATAATCAAAAGGAATCAATTTAATCCTAATTAGAAATTTCTATGACTATCAATAAATTGTTCGGAGATTCTTTGTCAATGAGAAGTGTTACATAAATGTAAATTTATTTCATGGTATTAATATTATTTATCTATATAATTGAAAAAACTCCCAAGCTTTTTTATTGTATTTTGTTTAGTAAAATACTAAATATGAAGGGCCAAATACTTCCTTATTGAAAGCTTTTGAAACTCACAGCAGTTATGAATCTGGCCCTAATACCTAAAAGACACTAGATTTGCTCAGCACAGAAAGAGGAGATTGAGGGTGACCTACTTGCTGCCTACAATGTCCTTATGTGGACAAGCAGAGAGGGCCCATCTCTTCTCTGGTGTCCAGTGATAGGACATGAGGGAACAGGTTAGAGTTGCTGCAGGGGAAGTTCAGATGGGATATTAGGAAAAAGTTCTTCACTGAGAAGGGTGGTCAAGCACTGGAACAAACTCTTCAGGGCAGTCGTTAAGGCTCCAAGCCTATCACTGTTCAAAAAATGTTTGAACAATGCTCACAGATACAAGGCTTAACTTTTTGGTTGCCCTCTACAGAAACAGCATTTGTGGGCTTGATGATCCTTGTGGGTCCCTTTCAAGTCTGCCTATTCTGTGATTCTATGGCCCCAAATATCTGCTACATGTTACTGAAAATGGAAAGCAATGACATTTTAGCTTAAAGAATATGATTTTCTTGTATAATCCAAAATTTCTGCCTTCCTCACACTTTCATATCTCATGTCCCTTTGTACTTCTGGTTTATTTTCAAGTACCATTTTTGTAATTTAAATTTTGAAAGGGTTTCTAAAAACTTTGTCTTGTTCTCTCATATTAGTTGACTCAACTGTGTGAAAAAATTGTCATCAACATGTTTTCTCTAGGAAAATGCTTTCTTATAAGACCTTTTCAGGAAGGTCTGTTTTTTCAGAAGGGCAGGAAATAGCTAAAATAAATATATTAAACAAAAAAAAAAAAAAAAACCAACCCAAATCCCAATGAACAGTAGGAATGAAAATTAAGACCTTTTCTCGCTTATTTCAAAAAGCAGGTGCTTGGAGTAAAAATGTCTGATGTGGAGGGAGAAGTGACTGTTTTGAAACAATATCAAGACATAGAATCATAGCATTACCTGTTCTGGCTGGTAGTAACACTCAACAGAAGGATCAAAGATCCTTCTGCTAATCCCTGGTAATACTTTTCTGCATTTACTTTATGAAGTTAGTAACTTGTGTTATGAGTGTCTCAGTTTAACTATAAGTAGTTTCAGACATATGAAGCAGGACTGATGAGTAGTGCAGAAGGAGAAGTGAATGTACCAGGGAGGCCTGAGCAAGTCAACATGGAGCTAAGGCACCCTAATCACTTTCTTTGATTACCAGATCCTTTAGAGCCTCATACACAAGAGAAGAGTTCCACACTGTAACATGTGAAACATCTAAGCTATGTTTGCAGTGAGTGAAATAACCGTGCCATTCTTTCAGAAGGACTCTCCAGGGTGACAGGATGTAAGGCAGAAATCTGTCACTTAGCTCAAATGGCGAGGAGGAGGGTGGCAGGGTGGGATAAACTTGGATCACTAAATGGACACTAGAGACCACTAGGGAGGCATTTGATGCTGGCTGTGCCCTGCAGGGCTGATTGCCACAGCAAGCTCCTCCTTCTGGCTGAACATGAGGAAATTTAAAAGCCCGGTTTTCTGGAACCGGTAATTGCCTTGGTGCTTTCAGAAGAAAATATATCCTTCTTATCTGCAAAGGTAACAGCAGAAATGACAGCCAGATGCAGGCTCAGGTGTAAGCCTTACTGCAAGGCATCCTGTGCCTCTGACACTGGGTAGCTCAAGCTGGCACTCTCCACAAAATGTTTGTCCTACTTATCACATACTTTTCCTGCTTAGGGATTTTTAAGAGTTCTTCACAATCAAAACACCTTGAGATGAGATTTGAATAAGGAGAGGGCAGAGGATGGAGGGCCTGGTTTCCATTCAAGAACACATTAAAGAAAGTGTAAAGAGGAGCTGAATGGAGGAGAGGAGCTATTTTGGAGCACATACTGTGTATTTGCTAGCATTATGCACTGAAAAACTCCTTCACATCAGACAGCACTCTCCCTGATGTCTGCTTTCATGTTCCATGGTGTTATGTAGATGTTCTAAACCAGAAAACCAGAGTTGACACCAATCTCCTAAAAAAATAGACACACAATCAGTTCTAGAAGCACTGGTTAGATCAACTAAAATCAGAAACAGAACTCTCCATGAGGAGGCAGCAACATACATGCATATATATATTTAATGTCAATATCCACACACTAGATTTGAAACCCAAACCTAAAACTGTATATTCTTTGAATACGTATCATAAATGTAGTATGTTGCTATTTAAAAACCAAAAGCTATGGCAGCAATTGCACAAGTAAAGGTGGTGTAGAGCTTTTATTGTTGCATTCATGCATTGAGGGAGTAAGGTAGTAATGAACTTTCTTGGGATGATGATTATTACTGTTTACAGTAATAACAAGTTACCATTTAAATGCTAATAATCACAGTGAAGACTGTCTTGAAGGAACACAATGTCCCAAGGGACATTCGAGATTAAATTAGATCTGGACTGACAACAAATTACTATTGTCTCTTTGAAAAGAATCACCAAAACATTTAAGCATGAATTTGCTGAATTCAATAAACAATTTATAGGTGATTTCACTACATAATGAGAACTAATTATATACTAAGTTATCTGATGGTCCTAAAGAAGGTGGAATAGTGACAAGTACTAACAATACTATACACTGGCAGCATTAATTTCCAATCCTAAAACCAGGTCCAGGATCCTTACTGCTTTGGAAACACTATATTGTATTACATTATGAAATCTGATCTTGATTTTACAGGCTAGATATATTAGAAAAATATTTTTGTAATTTCAAGTGCTTTGGATTAGCTTCTTTACTACACATTCCTAATTCACCGATCATTTATAACTGCTCTAAAATCACCAACAATGCTTTGAATTATTGTCTTCTACCTGCTTTACTAAATCACCTGGCTTAAAGCTGAATGTGAAATGGCTCCTTCACAAGGTCCAATTCAAGGCACTGACTGTATCAGGGAAGCCCCAAATTCAGGCATCCAGTAACACTTTTAGCATCAACTTTATTGAAGAACATAAACCCACTTGAAACTGGTCAAACTAAGGATGGCTGAACGTGTTGTGAGGACTTTCTCTCTTTGCCTCATCCTGCCTCAGGCTGGCTCTGTTTGCTCTCCCTTGAGTAAGCAGTCATTCTCTCCTGCTCCTTGTCCAGACATCTACAAAATTATAAACTTGATTTTGCCACAGTTCCTCTCAGTTTTTTTTGGGTTTTCGGGAGACTCATCCTTTCTATACCATGTACAAGCTGTTCCATACTCTACTACTATCCCTCCTTTCACAGAAACACATCCTGAATCAGCAAAGTTTTCACCAAATCCACTAATTCATGAATACAAGCAGTTTGGTTCATAACAGAAACTCACAGAGTATTTTGCATGGTAACAAGTGTTATACTGCACTATGCTGTACTTACAGTAACTTTTTGGTTGATTGTATTTTCCCACCTACCTCTGCAATTAACTCAACAGTACTGTCTGGGTATAAAATCTTACTAGATACATAATAATTAATTTTTTTCCTGTGTTAAGACAGGCACACATCTCTAGCTTTCACCAACTGCTATAATATTAATAAGGAGAAATGTAACAACTCCTCAGGTCTACTGCTATGTAAAATGTAGACCCGCTCTTGCCCACAGAAGCTGTTTTGGGAGAAAGGAGAATCCTGTTAACCTCATTCCCTATGGAATATTCTGACCTGTATGCAGAAATTATCTCCAAAATATAAGCCTTCAGTAGAGAAAATACAAGTTTTTTGTTGAATAAATGACTGTGGGAGGTTTCTGTGATACTGGAGCTGAACAGTAGATAAAACACAGAGAATGAGGTAGTAAAAAAAAAAAAAAAGTAATAAAGCTTAAAGAAATTAGAAATAATTATCGGAATAGAAAATAAAAAAGGAACTGGAAAACTAGAAAGCTCCTAGTTGCTAAATTTTTGGATTTTCTAAGCAGTTTTTTCTCTAGGACTCAGACAATTAAAAGTTTTTAAAAGCTCTTTGGAAAATAGGTAGTACTGAGCATCTATGCTGAGCAAGGCAAGAGAATTCCTATGCATAAATCTAGAAATAAGGATATATGGGCAGCAACATCTGCCTATTATCTGGAATAGGATAAGACTCAAAACAAAAAACAGCAAAAGCAGCAGGAGATGTTAGCTATAAAAGCGATACAATTCTGATTTTTTCCTGACTAAGGGAAAGACATCATTTAACTTCATTGGGTCTAGGATCTGGCACTAAGTCCTATTACACAGGCCAGATGTAAGGAATTTATTCCCCTTAGGAGAAAGCAGGAGAAGCAGATGGCTGTTTCTAGCAAACACATTGCAAGCCATAGGAAAAGCCTGTCTGTTTTTCCTATGAGAACTAAAATTTCACTAAAAATAAGAACATCCTTAAAACCAATGCATTCCTTTAATGGCTCAGAAAACAATAACCTACTTACTATCTCATCATGCCTAAAGGTATTAAACATCGTATGCTGGATTTGTTCCTTTGCTTCTCATTTTTTCCTGTACTTTAGATGGTGGATGGTCTCAACTTTTGTACTGCTATACCCTAGTTTATTTTTAATATCTCAGTGTTATAGTGCTCATCCTGAAGGGCACGTTTAGCTTTAAGTGGGTAAGTCCCATTTAATTCAATGGCCAATTGTGTGCTCAGATAACTTGCTGAATCTAAGCCATTTGCATCCACCACTAAAAAGTAAGAAGTTATCCTTCTCTCATTCGGGGCCTGGATGCTCATGTGTAACTCAGCAAAAAGGATGATATTTGGAAATACAGTGCTTGTGCTGCTGCACTACCCTTTTCACCTTTTGCTTAACAGAGGTTGGAAAATCCATATCTAGCAAAATAATGTGCTTTGCATCTTGACGTCTTTTTTGTTTTCCTCCTTGTCACACTAACAGTTTGTGAATATTGTTTACATTAAGGCAGCACCTTAGAGTGTTCATCAGTACCAAAACTCTGTTGGAGAAAACTTGGTACTCATCCCTCATGTATTTGCTGTATTAAGCCACTTCATTGGCAGTGCACAGGATGTGTGCTGACAGCCGAGTGTGGCTGAGAACAACCCCTTGTCATGCCAGGGCTCCTGGGGTAACCCACAGGCCAATGCATTCAAGTGCAGCCTGTGACTGGACTGCAAGAAGGATCTTTGCACTTTTAGGGAACATATATGTTTTCCAAGGGTGTACTGCTGCTAAAATAATAGCAAAGGGGATACTGGGAATTGCCAGACCTGGAAATCATGATTTATTATAAAAAAGTCCAAGGAATGTACTGCTTTTTGAAATTGTGCTGCTATATAATATCCTCTTGAAGCTGGTTAAATTGAGATCTAATTTAAGGCATATCACTGCATTCTTGCTTTACATTGTTCTCTGTAGATGTTACAGCAAGAATTACAAAAGATAACAAGTTGCCATCGTATTTTTCTTACGAATTACAATATGGCTTAAAGAAAAAGGAAGGAAACCTTAACTCTGATATTCTTTTTCCCCGAGGCTTATAAAAAACAACCAACCCTGTAAATGTTATTTTCATTGCCTTTAGTTTTATATCCTTTTTACCTAAACCAAAAGGAAAATGGTACATTGTGCAAATAGGATTTCAGAGGCAGCATTAGGAAATTTTCCTCTTTCAAGTTATGCCAGGGGAGGTTTAGATTGCATATTAAGAAAAATTTCTTCACTGAAGGGGTTGTTGAGCTTTGGAACAGGCTGCTCAGGGAAGTGGCTGAGTCATCATCCCTGGGGTATCTAAAAGAAGTGTAGATGTGGTGCTTAGGGACATGGTTTAATGTTGGACTTGGCAGTGCTGGGTTAGCAGCTGGACTCAATGATCTTAAGGGTCTTTTCCAATCTAAACAATTCTATGATTCTACATATGGATCTGCAACAGAAAAGACAGCTCAAGGTCTGTCTGCTGTGCCTGGGATTATTTAGATATAGCTCTGTGTCCCTCTTTTCTTGCAGGATCTGATGCAAAGGACAGAATGGGTTTGGTAACCCTCAGGCAGCATTTCTCAGAAATTGTGTCAGACCAGAATTAGTTAATTCTTAAGTGAATAAGGATGATTCATTATCTTGTCATGGTTAGGTCACGGTGTAAAATCAGTCTGTAAAACCAGCTATGCTATGTTGAAGTCCATTCATTTAACCTAATTTCAGAACCTAAATTTTCCCATAGTGCTATTAAATTTTCTCAACTGGTTGACATATTGAGAAAGACTTTACTCCAACCATGGGACCAAATGATACTAATTTCTCACTTATTCAATCACACATGCTGATAGACTCAGCAAGAAACTTACATGTGACAGTAAGAAAGACTTGCAGAGTCTGGTTCCTCCTCAGCATAACGAAACTCATGAAATCACCTCATCAAAGAGCCATGGGCTGCTGCCAATGAAGTGTATGGGTGGCTTGATGCTGACGTTAAACAAGAATGTACATTATGCTTCTGAGAAGTCGAGGACAGTAAACAGCACAAGGCCAAAGTTTACTACTTGTTCCATTCTTCATAAACAAAGCTACAGCTCAGAGAGGACTCAGGAAGACACTATTTTGCTGTGTTCTGAGATAAGATTATTTCAAGGCTTCTTTCTGTATTTCATTTTCTTTTATCTTTCTGAAAAACAACACATTTCCAGATGAATTCCCCATACTTGGTCTCAGCCCTAGAATGATTGACTTTTTCAGTGAAATAGACTAAAATCTCATCACCTATTTTGATTTATAGTAGAGTAAAATAGGTCCCAATTGCTTAAATAGTGATTTTTGGTATGGTTTTTTTTTCTGTAAAAGATTACTTTGATACAACTGAAATTGCAAAGTAATCCCTTCTATATGACTGCTGTGGACTGAGAAGTCTCCTAGCTACTGAAGGGTGGTGCAGGACAGGGAAAGGATAAAGTTATGAGTCTGTAGTTGTAGCATTGAGTTTATGATCAATAGAAAATGTCATTTATTTTACACCTAGATTTTTAGGATTGCTATTCAAAAACTATTGAAGCCACCTAAGAATGTGTAGCCTTGGCATTAGGTTTCTGTTGTGGACTGGCTTAAACCTCATTGAAACTGGTGCATTTATTTAGGATAAGAAAGAAGTTGGATACATTTTTCTTTTCGAAGGTGGATGCAAGTCTGCTGGGAAAAAGGAAAATTGACATTAAGGAGAGCATTTCAGAGTGTTATTCCATATGAAGGAAAGTGTGAGAAGTGCTAAAAATTGAGCAACAGTGAGAAAAAGGAGACTAAAATGAAAGCCTACCCAGACTCTAACATGAAAATGTAAGCCAGGTTGCTGACTAAGGGAGTTGACTCTGTGGTCTGGAAAAACATCTTTGGGATTTTTGGATTAATACCATTTTAAAGACATGCATTTCTGGACTTAAAAAGAAACAGAAAAAGAGACAGTCTACCCCAAAACCAGAAAATCAGTTATGAAGACAAGTAGCTGATCTCCCAGTTTCTACTCCAGCTGGAATAATTCAGCAGATCAGGAACTGTAGCGTTTAAGTTGGACACAACTTTGATCATGCAGGTCTAGAAGGACAGTGAAGACTTTGTCTAGAAAGACAACATTTAAACAGAATTTCATTTCTCTTGCTGTGTCATGATCACAATTTAAAAGGTTATAAATGTAGGAAAATGAAAATGTACATGTTTCACAATAGTCATGATGACTCCCCCAATCTAAACAGAAATGTTATGATTCATATTGTTAAATGTCCATGTTACTGACAAATGCTCACCTCTGACAACTCTGCTGTGAGGGAAGCAATTAAATTGGAACTTGTCTTTAGTAAGTAAGCATCCTGTCATCTCTAGAATAGTTAAAATTTAGCATTTCTATATTTCCATTTTTGTCTAATATTTATCTAGCAATGGATTTCAATACATTTCACAGAGAGCAACTTGTTTTTATTACCTTATAACTCTAAAGAGAAAGAAACATGAATACAACCTTGATTAGGAGTATTGCAAATAGCCAATTATTTTTTATTACTTTCACTCACTGTAGTCAAGCTAAATTAATGTTCCGAGATAAGAGACTTGACTAGACAAGGAGGGAGGGAGGGAATGGTGTGAACGACCTTCAAGGTGAGGCAGATTGTACTGTGAGGAGTAGGATAAGGTAGAGCAGTGAGTGAAATGGGAGGGGAAAGGGAAAAAAGAAGTGAAAAAGCTAATACTCGGAGAATCAGAGCAACAGGCAAAAGAGAAGAACTCAGCAGCTGCATTTTAAATGGATTAGAGGTGAAAGTTCACTTACTGTAATAAGAAAATGTAATCTGCTAGGGAGAGAAGATGATTGGAGCCAGTATTTTGTCCTGTAATTGCTCTGAGTATCGGGGACAGAAGCATGGATTACCATTGAAGAAAGTCATTCACAGAATAGATTCCCAAGATACGCATGCAGACAAAACTCACCTTTTATATTCCTAAAAGGTACAGGAAAGGGAATACAAACCAAAATGGTATAGGTATTTCCCTGTTAATGGCTGTGATAGAAATCACAGAACTAAGTACATCCAATATTTCATGGATATTCATGGAAGAATTTTGATTCAAGGAAGAACAAATATGTTTGGATTTTTTCCAAAGCAGGATTTTTCTTTCATTCTAGTGGAATCCAAGAAGCTCTGCAATCTCAAGTCAAGAACTGAACTGTATTGTGCAATGAAGGGTCTTGTACATAGGGTGCCCTTCTACCTCCTTAACCAATATCTTCTGGCACTTTTACCTCCCCCTGATCAAGACATGGAGAAGCTCTTGCTTATGACACCTAGATATTAAATTCTAACATACAGGAGATACACACTTATTTCTTCTCAGCAGGGAAATTCATCTTCAGCATAAGATATCTTATTGCCCTTTCCTATATATTTAAATTTGGCATCATGTTCATCTACATATGGATGAATAGAATATACATATGTATGTTTGCAAACATCATCCAAGTAGCAAACTACCTTGCTATATGATTCACTTTATTCACATTATCTCCTATTTTTCTAGTTCTGCAGCTTTACTTAATTATTATCAGCAATTATTATAGTCTACAAGATTAAGACATGGGCTTTGTTCAGAAGGGTACAAGCCTTCATGACTTTATGATAGCTCTTAGCTCTTGACATTTTTGTTAGATTGAGGTTGGCTGTTAAGGTTAAAATCACATAATAATACTGATTTAATTTCATTTTAGAGCAAAATTTGTTGCATTTTTTTTAATAGATGAGAAAAGCTTAAACCTATGAAATCAGTAGGGTTTAAAAGTTCTAAAATGAGAAGGGCAAGTAAATCCCTGCTATGTCCCTATTACTTACTGCTTCTAAAATGTGGTTAGCATATGGAAGAGTGCATCCAAGTACATGTATTTTAACTTAGCACCATTTTTGAGCTTAGTTTGTGTTGACAAATCCTTGTGATTGACAATACTAACGCTGAACTCTGCAGCAAAAGTCGAATAGTTCAAATTCTGTGTAGAAATGTAGAATGGACATTTCAAAGAAGAAAGTGGCATCTATTATGTCATGTGGGGTCTTGCTTTTTCTTGTCAGTTTTGCTAAAGAACATGAAAATGGAAAATTTTTGTCTTATGGTCACTGCAAAACATTTTGTGCAATTTTTCCTTTGTTGGCTTTATAAGGAGACTGAAAGTGCATCCACTGAATATAATGCTTCAGATATAGATCTGCTGCTCTTCTGTCATATATTAGTGATTTTGAGCAAGTTCTTCTTTCAGATGTAGATCAGAGAAACAAGTAGGTGGTTGAAGAGGAAAAAAAGGAAAAGCAAGACATCCTTTTAAGTTTTTGTGGTGAGGACTCAGCACTGATGAAAGATTTCTACTGTTTAGATCATGCGACTTCCTGGTGTTTGAACTTCTTGAGTTCTGAGAATCCTGTACTTGATATGTCAGGGAGCATTTTCCTCCCACTGACCCTCCCATGCTGGGATTCAAATGTGGATTACTCCTTTCTTATTAAGACAGGAATGTACATTGCCTTTCTGATTAGCTGATTTTCTGTATAATTTGCATACAGAAATTGTTTTAAGAATAGCCATATTGCACTAAATGGAGAAGCCAAATTTGAACAAAGAATTGGGTATTTTTTTAAAAAATGGTTAAATTTATGAAGAATTGATAAATAATTGATAATTAGTTAATTAATTAAATCTATGGCATTTAAAAAATAAGTCTTAGTTACCTTTTATATTATTATGCTTTAATGTCACTACACCTCTAATTTCTCCAAAGGAAAACCCCAAATTATCCCAGAGAAAAGGTCTCAAAAGATTTCCTTCTAGGTCTCCTACAACATCTCCTTCTAGAAGGAAATCAATTTCTCCTGAGGAACCTCTTCTCATTTTATCCTTGCAAGACTACCAGAGTAATTTTGAAAGCCCCTTTTATGCATTCAAAAATCTGTAAGTTGATTTCAGTTTGAGAAGCCTTTGAAGTTAATCCACTGCCAGTAGCTATCTATTCTATTCTATTCTATTCTATTCTATTCTATTCTATTCTATTCTATTCTATTCTATTCTAATTTCAGAAGCAATAGGAGAGAAAGCCTCAATGAAGAATTACATAAAATACAATCAAATTAAATCAAATAGGAAACTAGATACAATGCTGGTTACCAGTTGTAAAAAATACCATGAGGTATATTAGCCCTTGTTTTTGCGTGCTTGGTAAGCTGCAGTCTTTCCTCAGCTCTCTGACTGCAGTTTCACTGTTTAGCCATTTAAGAGAGGTCAGAATATCGTGGCTTGATTCAGTGCTTTGCTTGTGCCTCACCCATACCCAGAAGTTTATGTGTAACTAGTGGGTTGGTTTTAGGGTTTTTGTTGGGTTTTTTTCTCTTAATCAAACATGCTAGTCCTATCCAGGAATCTTTTTGATACCTTACGGTGCCTGAGTCCAAGATGCCTCTGCTCAGGTATCTGAATTGAGGCCTATCAGACAAAAAATATTTTTTCTTTCAAGCCAAACATCCTGAGAGTACAGCTCCAACAGCACACAAAGCTGTTCCCATGGGTTTGACATCTAACATGATAACAGGCTCATTGGATTTGATGATCATCAAATGCTCAAAAAACAGCAGAAATTAAAGCTTTACTTTTTTGCCTGGAAGTAGTAACTATTCCTGGAAATCTCTACCAAAAGCACAATTCAGCCTTACAACTGCACCAACATGTTAAAGCAAACAGAGGGAGAAGTTGCTTTCCCCCCATTAACTGTTCTTTACAATCTCATTGCTCAGCTTTAATATGAGTGGATCCCATGCCGAGAATAAACCCAGAAGGATTAGATGAAGGAGAACCACTTTTATGATCTGTAACTCCATCAAATGCTTATCTGTAGTGAATTACTCTACACCTCTTAAAAATGAAAGTAAATACCCAAAGTAAATGCCTTTTTATGTTCTTCTTCCTAAATGATTTTCATCTGTTTTAATTCTGTGTAATATTATTGACCTAGTGGAATTCACCCCATTACATATCAGTATGACTAAGGGTGGAAATAGGACCAGATTATTTTCTTGAACATACGGGTTTTCAACAAAAATGTCTTACAATGCCTAAAATACTTGCCCATAAAGCCAACTGTGGTCTGGGCTGCATCCAAAGCAGCGTGGCCAGTGGATTGAAGGTGGTGATTCTGCCCCCCTGCTCCACTCTTGTGAAACCCCACTTGGAGAACTGCATCCAGCTCTGGGGTCCCAGCACAGACCTGGACACATGGACCTGATGGAATTAATCCAGGGGAGTGCCATGAAGATCATTAGAGGGATGGATCACATCTATTACGAGGAAAGACTGAAAGAATTAGGATTGTTCAGCCTGCAGAAGAGAAAGTTACTGGGAGACCTTATAACATCTATTCAGTCCTTGAAAGGGGCCTGTAAGAACCATGGGGACAAACTTTAGAGCAGGGTCTGTTGTGATGAAACAAAGGGTGATGGTTTTAAGATAAAGGAGGGTTAATTTAGACTGCATACAAGAAATAAGGTTTGGGTTTTTTTTAAATGAGGGTGGTAAAACACTGAAACAGGTTGTCCAGAGAGGTGGTAAGATGCCCCTTTCTTGGTGACACTCAAGGCAGGTTGAGACGGGCTCTGAGCAACCTGGTCTAATGGAAGATGTCCCTGCTCTTTGCACAGATTTTGAACTAGATGACCTTTAAAAGGTCCCTTCCAACTCAAATTATTCTGTGACACTATACACAAGAGATGGCCAACAGTTCCTCATATTTCAGCAACTAAAGAGTCAGCCTTGGTAGCTGGGAGAAAAAAATCCCAAAGGCTTAAAAAGCACAGTAAGGACAGATAAGTGTTCTCATGACAACACTGACAAAGTTACAGAACCCAGGAACCAAGGGACAGTATCCCAAATGTTTTAATATTGTCCATTAGAAAGAGTCAAGAAATTAGTCTCCACTGCTCCACTGAGAACATCTGTCTGCATAGAATACCTTCAAATCAAATATTACTGCCTTTCCCTTTGAAAGCTGAAATAATGCTATTTTTTGTTTTAAAATGGAAGTCTTATTTTAAAGGAGAAAGATTATTTATCCGTGTGGTTTTAAAAACAGAAGGATCTGGGCTCAGAAGATTTCATTGTTCTTTATTGTTCTTTATTACTTGGCCATAGAAAAACCAGCTGCCTCTCATATTGGCAAATCAGCTAAGCAGTGTGAAATAGCAATTGTTTTGAATGGATAATTGACTACAGGTGCAATGAATTATACATCCATTTTGGGATCCAAAGACACAAAAAGAAGTTGGGTCATGTGCTATTTTGTTGGGGTTTTTTTGTTGTTGTTTGGATGGAGGTGGATTTGGGTTTTTTTTGGTTTTTTTTTTTTTTTTTTGGTTGGTTGTGGGAGGGGGTTTTGTGTAGGGTTTTGTTTGTTTGGAGTTTTGTTTTTATTTAAAACTGTTTCCTTTCTGAGGTAGCAGTCTTTTGGAAGCTGCAATTGCTGGAATGACCTTAAAGATTGCCTTAAGAGACACACTCTGCAACACTATAGGGAGCAATAAAGTCAAAGCATCTGTTTCTTTTATATTCATCTGAAGAAGGGAGTCAGTTCTGAGGGAGAAAGAGGAAGATGCAGGTATATGCTCCAAAATCTATAATCAGCATGGGGCATTTTTATTGACCACTGTAACAAAACAAGCATAGAGAAAAAACGCTCAAATCCTATGCTACACTGTATTTCTAAATTATATAACCTGTAGCCCTTTCTCGAGGATTCATGCACTGTGCTGTGAAGTGATAAAGAAGCTAACTAAATCAAATAAGTGAGAACAACAAACACTGCATAGAAAAAGTCCAAATACGAGCTAGAGTACTACCTGCTAGATGATATACACCAATCAAGAGCTCTGACGAGCTGAATAATTTGTCACAAGAGGTTTCAAAATTGCTCTGCAAATTACACATTTAAGAATAAACATCCGCTGCTTTGCAACATATGGTATATTTAGGATGCTACAACATCTGTTCAACTTCACAATGAAACCTCACACCACAGTTCCACGATAGGAGGTAAAACAGAAACTCCATTCCCAGAAACAACCGAGTCATGAAAAATCTCACCTCCACAGTTGAAACTAGTAGGGAAGTCTTCTCCTGCCTTTGTCAAAGAGATATCATGAAAATCATAGCACTGATTACTTCATCAAAACCTTAAGAAAAAGTTATCTTTGCCCAAAAAAGTCCATGTAACTGGTATATTCCAGCTGTGCCAGCTGCTTAGGAAATTGCCAACAACATACTGGATAAGACGTTATTTGAGGTCTGAGCAAAGCTCTCCATCAGAGGAAGACCACTGCTTTCCACCAATCTCCTAATCTTTGATTTTCCTTGGGCTTTCCTTCCTCAGAAGCAGTTTGCAGAGGCGAGTCTGACAATTAGCAAAAGCACATACTCACATTAACAGCTTAATTGCACAGTGGTTTTTACTGTGTCAGCTCCTATTCTGCACCTCCTCATCTAGAAAGTCAGAGAATGTGTTTATCTCTCCTATCCTTTCCTAGGGTCAGGCTGGTGCTATTTTTTCCTTTAAATTTCAGAATAAGCAGAGGAAGTTACTGTGAGCTGTGTAAGGTCTGTTGTACCGAGCCCATCCGTAGGGTGAGCCTCACCTGGGCACTGGGTGAAGCAATAGGCAGGCAGTTTCTCCCCTTCCTTATCAGATTTTGATCTACTAAACTTCTGATGTGGAGGGTCAGCATATGGTGATATAAAGACTGGATTAATATGGATTAATACCAGAACATCCAACATCATATGAAACAAGCAGACTGCTTCAGTATCCTGTCTCCAACAATGACCCTACATAAACAGCCAAAGGAGAGAAAGGTCAGTGGTGTGTAATACTTTTCCTGAGTATTCTTACAGCTGTCAGCTTTGCTCAGGTCAGAGATTTCCTGATCCTCGTAAGATTTGTCTAGCTAATGACCTTCAAACTGTTTCTCTCTCAAGTTCTTGTCCACTCTCCTTTTGAAACCCTTTATCACCCTCTTGTAGTAAAAGTTTCTTTGGGAAGAAATTACATCACTCTATTACTTGCTGCCTTAAGAACCAAGTTGAACAGAGCATTTCCTTACTTTTCTTATGGCTTGAAAGAGTATAACACTGTTGAGGTGAAAAGCACAATGCTGTTTCTCACATTGGTAGAGATTCTTAAGGTGTCCGTCTAGTGATGAAAGAGAAAAGTAGGAGGGGAAGAATATGGAAGGGAATAATAAGTGTTAATAGGAAGAAGAAAATAGGAGATGGGAAGAGAGTTTTCTGAGCAAAACATTTTAGTCAGAAAGATAAAGGATAATACAACTATCTGGACTGTCTTTTGGGTTTAATATACGGTAGAGTAAGAGTGAACAAGAACTCTCATTAAAGTCTTCAAAGAAAGGTTATTCCCTACCGTGTAAAAAGCATTGATATGCATGCCTCCTATTAACTGTAATGGGGACCAGACATGCAAATCTTCTTAGAGAACTCCCACCGAGTTTTGTGCATAAATCCTGCAAGAAATGGTAGGTTAATAGGCCCATGGGTATAAAACAATTGCATGCTTATTAACCTCTGGAGCTTTTCTTGAAAATTACTCTAATGACTGCTGTGTTTTTTGGTAGAATCATGGCAACATAGCTATGTTGAATTCCCCCTGTGCTGTTATGTAGAAGGTGGTGCTTACAACTGGTCAACCACTCAGCAGAGGGTTTAGTCACAGCTGGTCATTGACTAAATTATGTCTTACATTGGCTGCTGAATGTCACTCAGATTGTTCAATAATTTGATGCACTTGGTGCTTTTTCCTCAAAATCAAGTACAAATACATGTATTAATATGTATTTATGAAAAAAAAGAGATTACTTATCTCTGTCATGCCTAAGCTTTATTTGATACTTGTAAATAATCATTGAGACTGGAAATGTGTCACTGCAGTGTCCTCCTTCAAATAATGCATCTTAATATTTGGAAAGTAATGGTCCACATCCTTGGTGGTGTGAAGCCAAAGATCACCAGGAGTCTGTGCTACTTCCTCAGCTACTACCTATTAGCACCAGAAACTCTTAGATGGATTCCTCATTGAGATTCCACTTTCTCTGTAGGCCATGGAGTGCATTCCTTAAGCTGCTGATGATTACATCTTAAACAGCAAGAGTGCTTCATGCTCCTATGCCACCTTCAACTTGAAAAGATGAATTGAAGTGCTAGCCAGTCATTTTGTAGTCTCCAACACTTCTTGGAAATAGGAAACTGTTTTTACACTCAATTTAGAGAAAATAAATTCTCAGGGGTTAATAACCTTGTACAGTACTGCTCAGGATGTTCAGTCATGGAGCCTTGTAGAGACCATGTGAGTTGGTCTACCCATCTGTCTGTCTATGTTCATAGTTTTATTTTGATCTTCTCTTTGACATTTAACTATGCAGGGGTTTTGCCTGTCGCAAATGACCAGCTCACCAATGAGTCTTGCATTTTCCTGGTCAGCTTACAGACTTGGTGCTGTTTGGGCTGCTTAGGAAGTCACTGTTTCATGTGACGTAAGAAGGCCCCAGAATTAAGTGATTACAGCTGAATCCACAAAAACAAGCTTTAAGCAACAAAAAAAGCTAATAAGCTGGATTCTGCCTTAGTTTATATTCCTGTGTCTGTGTATTTTGTGACTAAGAGTATCATACTGTGTATTATCCAGATAACTAAATGATGATCTTCTCACTGTATTTTCCACAAAACTAGATACAGAAGACAAAACAATGAAGATAATTCAGGACATCTAGGCTAAATACCACTTCAGTTTTCTAGCAGTGAGGAGTGTTGGATCTTTTGCAGAGAAGATATGTCTCCTATCTGGGACAATTCTGCAGAAAGAAAAACGGGAAAGTAAAAGAGCAAGGGTGTGATCTTTGTTTTGCTGGATGGGAACCATGCTGGTTGTTCACTGTAGCATCTAGTAGCTTCCTAATCTGTAGTGCTTCTGCAGCCACTAGATTGATACCGAACTTGATAATGGAACATCACAACTGAGAATAAACATTAATCTGTTGACTTTTTTCTCTAAGAGCAGCCAAGAGTCAGCCAAGATCTCCACACCATAGCAACTGGCTTGAAACAGAAGGTGACAAACTACACAATATCCCCAGGAGATCAGGCTGCAATCTGCTAGGTGTGTGGTGTCACAGTGCATGGGTCTTTCCGGCTTTGGGACATGCTCTCCTTGATGTCCCTGAAACTGCACACTCTGAACAAAGCTTATCAGGAATCAAATGCCAGGCTGAAAACACTGCTGCCTTTATTTGCAATATTTGCAATCAGCTTTAAGGCAAAAAAAAAAAAAAAAAAAAAAAATTGATTCATTATTCCCAAAGCTGTTGAGGCTTCTATGCCTTCTAGTGTGCTTGCAGTTAACAGCACCACAATTTACAGTTTTTCTTTGAGTACCTCCACACTCCCATCCACTGTCGGAAGATGCCTAATGAAAGTCATTTCTGCAGAAGATAAGAACCACTTTTTCTTTATAGGGGCTTTAAATTGTAATGGTATATTAAACCACAACTATGGATTGGAAGGGAAAAAAACCCACAACGACATGATTAGGCATTGAAACACTCAGTAAAACTGTTACTTATAATGAGTAAGAAGATGAAGATGTACAAATAAAAGCACAGCATGTTTTCTTTGAGAGTCCTTATTAATGAGAGGGACTGTGGGGCTTCAGTATTAAACAGACGATGAACAGCAGCCATTTACATCCGAACAAATTGATCCTAGCAAGATTAGCAGAGCTGGGGGACAGATTTCAAGCCTCTCATTACTTTATATGGAGACAGATCTTAGCTATGACTGCCTCCTTCAACAGTGTTATCCCTGAATAGTGTCTGAGAGGTGATTTCTGTGCACACTGGGTTTTCATGGAGGCCAAAGGTGCTGAAGGGAAATGGGCACTTTGATCCCACTGATCTGCGATGGAGCTGAATCATCCATCTTCCATCAATTTTTAAGTAAGCCCATTTTTAATTTCCTTGGGAGGAGCAAGTATGAATGCATTTGGGAACCATACTGAGATTCTTTAAATCTTTTGAAATACTTGAATAGTATTTAAATTATATTTGAAGATTTTCTTTTTACAACACTGTTATGCATCAGAATTAGGAATTTTCCAATCTCCTGACATGTCTCTAGAAAAAGATGAGTGAAGCAAGAAAATGAAGAGATGTTTCAGTGGTGATGGGATTTTTCCAGTTTTTTTTAAGGTGTATATATAGAATGAAAATTGTGGAAAAGACAGACCAAAATAAGTCTATGGCAGTTAAGTTTTCAACTCTGAAACCTTAAAATTTTTATGGTCGCTCCACATGTCCCCTTTTGAACTAAGTATCATAATATTAATCTTTGCAGGGGATTCACATAGATGGTTTGTGGGAAGCTGAATGGGCCTCAGATGCAAAAATACATTTATGTTTTCTGGTCTGTGTAGGAGGACCCAGTAATTCTTTCCTATTTAAGAAGCATATTCACTTAAAACTGACTGCTGACTGCTTTTGGATTCATAACTAGTAGACAATCTACCAGTTCATCAAATCCAAAATGAAATGTACAATTTAGAAAGCCAAATAGAGCAATGAAATATATGATTATTTAACAGAAAATGGTGATTTAAGAGCCTCAACTATGTTTATCTGTCACTGAATTTTATTTGTAACATACAGTCCAAAGTAATTGTTTTCTAAATACACTGTTCATGTAGAAAGCCATTTAATGTATGCAGCTTTGCTGATAGTGTTTCTGTAACTTAAGTGCACAGTAATATATGCAGAGCCAAAAAACAGGAAGTCTAAAACACTGTAGACATTTTGGAACCATTGCTCCGCCCCTTAGGAAACTGCAGGAGTGTCTTAACTGGTCAAAATGACAGAGAAGAGAATAGGCAAGAAAACTTCACAGTCAAGTTTCCTGGGATCTCTACAGAGAGATTTTCTTACACTGTGGTTTACAACTATAATTGCAATACACCATAGGAGTGAAAAATGGGCACCCCGTCTTAGTATCAAATATTCAAGAGGATTTTCATTTTAAAATGAGCTTCGATCCAGAAATTTCAAGGTTCTGTTTTCTCCTTTCCCCTTTTACATCCTCAGTTTGAGCTATTTGAACTGACTATATCCTATCTCTCTGGTCAGGTTAATAAATTTGATAAACTGAGCTTGTATTTCAGGAGGATCTTCTTAAGGATACATTTTTGTTTTTTTTTCCCCTCTGAAGCTCTCTGTTACCAGTCTCTGGCTGCAGAAGACACAGGACTACTTTTCTATTGCTTGCCTTTCCATATGAACCACTACATAGACAAATGCTAGCATGTTGTGATCTGAACCTATTTCAGTCAAAAGAATTTTAACTGTGAGCCAAAGCTATCCTGCCACCTATGTTTGTAATAGCCATTCAAGGGGAAAAAATAGAAAAAAAAAAGATGAAGCAATGAGGCAAAGTCAATATAAGCAAATTAAAAAATTTATAGCAAAGGAGTAAAAGCACTAGGGATTTAGGAAAAGAGCAAATCCTTAAGACATACCAAGATAAAAAAGCTAATAGGAGAAGCAAAGGAGGAAATCAAGGGTTATCTCACTGCCAGGAGCTCTGCAGACTGACCCTTCTGCACATGCCAAGTGCCTGACCTGCCAAGACTCTGTGCATGATTGATTGAGTGATAAAGATATTAATGCCCAGCAAAGCAGCATGTTCCTCTTAGATCATTACTGGGAGCATTAGCAAAAGTTAGATATTTGCCATGTTATCATGGTGGACTTCCAAGTGTATCATCCTGCTTCCAAATCTCCAAGCCTTGCCCAAAGTGCCCACATAAAAGTCACCCACAGACATGAGGTTTACAGAGTGACAGAAGGAAGTAAGTCAACTGCATTCGATACTTATGTTTCTCTTTGCACAGTCTACCATGAAAACAGAGGCACTGGGGTGACTTAGAAACAATTTAATGGTAAGGTATCTTATTTGAGAGAATTGTTACCCTTTTTCTTCTCCCAAAGAGGTATCTGGGAATCTCCTTATAAAAAGATAGAGAAATTGGCTCATTAAAAAAGGGAATTATGAGCATGGGTTCACTACGGTCTGTCAGAAGAATATGAGTACTGTCATAAGAATAAGAGAATGAATTGATGAGGACATCAAGACAGAAGCCAATCTGAAGTAATATAATCTATAATCCATAAAATATTTTGAAAGCATTCTTTATGCAAAGTTAAGCAGAACAGGCCTAGTTTCTGGACTAAAAGTCAGAATAATAGTCTGTATATAAAGCTGACTGCTGAACTGAAAGGCATTTGTAAATAGCGGTAAATCTCATTTTTAATGGGGAGTGATGATCTCTACCAAAAGGGAGTAGTAGGCCTGGTTTTACTCAGCAATTTTAGTGTATTAACTGTCTGAATAGAGGAACAAGTTTATACGCTGCTTCTATGGAAAAGGAACATCATCAATCTTATTCAATTATATAAATACTAACACTGTATTGTATACTGTATTTACTATATTTACTGTAATTGTACCATAAACCACAAAATTACCTGCTGAAGGAGAAAAGCATTAGACAGATCAACAAGATCCTTCTTCTTTCTTTTCAGACTAGTGTAATAAGTTTTACCCTTTCAAAAACAGAGGCCTGATTGCATCTGTGGCTGCCTAGCGCCTTCAGGATTTGTGCTTCTGAGCTCCTGAAACTAGTGACAAGCTAAGGAACATAGGAGGAATAGGGGCTAAGCTTAAATCTTTTAAAATTAAGGCAAATTATTGAAAGTTCTTTTGGTTTCCAAATTCTTATGTGCATAAATGTTTGCTCTCTGATAATTGTTAGATTGCAAGTAAATTTTCCAAGTTATAAAGGAGATTCAGAGAGACAGACAATGCACTGTGTTACAGTGTTGCACTGATATTTCAAGAAATGCCATAACACAGAGATGTCTCTGTGAACTTGTTTGTTCACAAGGGCTCTTCTGAATAGAATTGTAATTTTTACCCATGGGAACATCTCCTTTATCTATGCAAAGTCCACGTGCTCTGTGTCACTGGAGATGGACCACTCTTCCCATGAGCTCAGGATGCTGCACTGAGCAAGCTTGACAATTTCCATTCTGCTATTTTTCTTTCTAGAGAGGGAAGATCCATGGAGGTCATACAACTGGGAATAGCTTTGAAGAAGGGAAGGAGGATAGAAACTGCTTCACTTTCCTCTTCTTTCTGCAGGCACTCTTACATTGGCTCAGCTTTGAAGGGAGTTGCAGTGAGGAGAAGAGGTGAGAGAGGATCCATGTATTTAGGCAACAGGGCCATGGTAACAAGAGAAGAAAACCAAAAATTGTTACACTCAGGCAATTTCAGGATAAGTAAAGGCTGTGGGCAAGTCCAAATGGATGCAGAGAAATCAGTAAAATATTTGATTAAATCCATTACTTATTCTGAATCCACTCTTTCAAAAATTTAGAAGTTATTCAGAATTTCTTTTTCAGAAGGGTGCCAATCTTGGATAGCATTACAGCAACAAACAGGATACCAACAAACGGAATAAAAATAATTTTATAAGTGGATATAGTGCACATTTTACTGTACTATTTTTGCAGCCTTAGATGCTATACAACTGACGGCTTAGATGATCTCTATTCTCAAAAGCTGACAGAAATTGTGTGCAAGGGAGGACTAGCCAAAACTGAGATGGTTCACTTTCATGTAAACTCAGTGGTCTCAGTAAAGTTTGAAGTGAAGGGTTTGCCACAGCCCAGAAAATCACAGTCCCCAGGAAAAACTGGACATCACACAAGGGCACCCAAGACCTATTTGGAGTTGAAGACTCCAGTTCTCTCTGATGAGAGATTTAAATCATTCAAGTTTTTAATAGGAATAGGATGCTCTGTGAGAATGAAAAATGTAATTGGTGAGGAAGGATGGAAGAATGAATGGTACTTGTTGTCTAGGTAATCAAGGACATAGTTCTGCCAGCTGAGCCACTGAAAGTGAAGTGAACACAATCTCTCACTAATTTAAAGTCCAAGTCCATTGAGGAGCAATTAATTTCTCAGTTCCCAAACAAAAGGTTGACACTCAGATCGCAGCAGATAAGGGAGCATGATTTAATCTTGCCTTGCAAAATTCTTCTCACCCGTTCAACCAATGGAGTTTGTTTCTTGGCAGACATGCAACTATCATTAGTTTTTAATTATCAGTATAAATGGCAAACAAGCATAGGTGGTGCTTGGGATAGACCATTTCCCTGTGGGATTTGCACGGCTTCTTTAACCTCACCTGTTATCACATATTGTTGCACAACATTGAGTTTGTGGAGTGGATTTCCAAAGCATGGATACTGAGGATGCAGGATGCAAGGATACTTGGATGGTATTGAGCATTGGCCTAACTGAACATGGATCAGCAACCTGCAAGAGGGTAGTGATGGGGAGACTTTGCATAAAACAGAAAACCATCATCCTTGTAAATGGCAGCTGATGCTGAGAGGACAGGGCAAACCAGGGAGAGCAACAAGGTGGCCTGTTGAGCCATCTATTCCCAGGTGTTAGGAATGTGGCTAATAAAACAGGAAGAATTTGAAGTCATAGAACGTGGATGAAACTGCCACTACTAACAGGAACATGACAGCCCAATCTGTAGGACTGGCAGGTTAGTACTGAGCATGACCAGGAATTACAGGCAAGGAAAACAGGGAGAACAGGCTTCAAAACCTATATGGAAATGATTGCTCTAAGGTCACATTTGAGACAGGAGTCAGAGTTTCAAGAAGTTATGAAGGACTAAAAAAAAAAGAAAGGGAGGAGTATTTCCCAGTGGCAGCCTATTACAGATTTTTAGCTGGAAGCAGAGAATTGATTCAGCCTTTATTGGGAACAGAATAAAACCTACAAAGCTATGCATTGATAAGAACAGGTAACCAGCAGTTAGCACATCATATTTTCTAGACTGGTGCTGTAAAGCAAGAACAATCCATAACTTTGCTGGGATGCATGGTTATATACACATACCTGTATCCCCAAGCAGTCAATTTTTTTCTCTGAAAAACAGAGGAACATTTAGTGTCACCCACCTCTGCAAAAGCCATCTGCAGTTAATCAAACAGATTCTGCACTTGAGAATGCCCTAGTTCCCAAATCACTCAATAGTGCACAGCAGTGCTTCACACACTGGGGCAGTGTTGCTTTAGGACACAAAATAAAGCAACGCGAACACTGGAACCTCCAAGGTAAAAAGAAGGGAAGTTTAATTTCTGACTCCAACATTTATAGATTTTCAAAAACGACAGTGGTTTGGAGGATGACAGTGCCACCTCTCCAATGACACTGGACAAACCAACCGTTCATCAAATTTCTCCTCCTTCAGAAAAGAATGTAAAACAATAATTATTTACATAAAAATGTGTGAGAAAGTTCATTACAAGAATGTAAACATCAGAAGGCTTAGAAGAACTTAGAAGAACAGGGTGACAGGGCAGCAGCAGCCCTGGTACTTCTGTTCTACACTAAGTGTAGGGTAGAAGCTTTTCTAAGCACGTCTACCTGCTGCAAGACTGAACATATACACAATTGCCAAAAAGAACATGTATACCTAATTAGCTTCACCATAAGGCCAAAATGGCTTTTGGGATCCCCTGAAGCTCAAAGTTAAATAGAAATGAAACATTGTGGGGAAATAGAGTACTAAGAGAAATAGCTATTTATTTCTCCCCCCTCTCATACTGGGGATGACTAGCTGAAAAGTCTGAACATGTGTAAAGTATTGCAAAAGGCAACTGCTAAGGAAAGGATGGTATGAAATGAGGAAAATAAGGATCAATGGACTTAAACAAAAATAAGTTCAAAAACTGTTGGGAAGATTTTTTCTAAGAATATAATCCAAAGGATAAGGGAATATTGTTGAAAGCTGGCAGTACTGAGAGACACTTTATTAAAGACACAGTGATGAAGTATCCCAATACAGATGAAAGATAAGCACTATAAGAGAATATTACAGCTGTATCAGAGGATCATTACAGATCTGAATATCAAAAAGGCACTACAAAAAAGGCAGAAACAAGACATACAGCTGCATTTGACTATAAAGGAACAGCCCAAGAATGAAAATATACAATTAAAAAAAATACTGCACAAGAGAAAGCTAGCAAAAGACAGAATGAAATAAGCAAAGCATGTGAGAAGCACAGGGAGGCAAAGGAGAATACAAACCCCATGCCTAATGGGAAAGGAAACAACCAACAGCTGCTGTGAAGAAGACTGGGTTGATATTGCTTTTTGCTCCATCTTCAGATAAAAGGTGAAGAACATTTAGATGAATTAGATATACTTAAATGAGTGATGTATGGTGAAATCCATTGATACTTAAAAAACAATCTTAAAGCAGTCAGCATCAAAATGTCATGAAGGATGGAAGAGACCCTGAGGGACTGAAAGAAGAAAATGAAAACATGGGAGAACCTAAGAAAAATACAAAATAATTAGAATACTTTTTTTTGAAGAATTCTGAAACAAGTGGCTAAATACTTGTTTCAAAACCTGAATTTTGTAAAGTGATGAGAAACATTCCATTGGAGTGGTCCAAAACAAATTTTGTGAAACCTTTGCTTTTCCTGTTTTTTAGTTTGTTTTATTTTACTTTAGCAGAACATCTGTCTGAATAGCTTAGGAAAAAAAAAACAGTTTTATTTTACTTTAGCAGAACATCTGTCTGAATAACTTAGGAAAAAACAGTGACATATGGATCCTATTGTCAGTAGGATTTCTGGCACAGTCCTGTATGCCCCTACTATGAACATATGAGGAATACATGATCCTAGTGTGGATGGGTAATGCTGAGAAAAAAAACCAACCACAACAAAACCCAACCCTCAGAAGAACTGTTTTCTTAACATTGTAAAAGTGGGGCAGATCAGGGGTGACCTTTTCAGGGTGATTCTTGCAAATAATATCCTAAATTTTGCCCTATTTCGCATTATTCTCATAGAATGAAGAACAGCATTTGTGGAAGGCATCAGACTAGAGGGATGACAGGACTGGAATGCTAAGTGGTCTTTGTACAGTGGATAAATATCTGAAATCTGCAAGACACCTTAGAGACAAGAAGGGAGCACTGCATTTAGGAAAGAGGAACCAAATGCTTGAATAAAAGCTGGGAATAACTGACCATGATGCTGATGAGGAGCTTCAGTGTTACAAACCACAAAGCAAATATGCGATGCTGTTGCAAGCAATCAATCAATCAATAAATAAATTTATACATTTCATATTGACACATTTGATATTTATAAAATGCAGTGGGCTATTTATAATGCTGATGTGCATTTCAGGGCATAAATGGCTCTCTATATTAAAAGGCTGGAACAATGTGGTTTAGCTTCCAGCAGAGAAGAGCTAAGGGAGACCTAAGGGGAACACCAGGAAGGTGAGTGACAGGCAGGAACTGGTTATCAGAAGAGGATGAAAAATGGTCTTTACTATATGCTTTTGATAAATCAACAAGACAAACATCTTGTGAGAGAAGGTCATGGCATACCAAGGTCCTGACTCTTTGTGGAAATGTACCGGAGGGGGGACTTTCAAGGGGCGTTTCAAGTCTTCTACTCCTGTGATTCTAGACTCATATGAGAACAGGACTCTCACCAGAATTTCTTTGAAAAATGAATTTTAAAAGTACTTTATGTAGGCCTTGGCTAAAGAGCCATCTAAGCAATAGTTTGAGAGTTTTATCTTTCAGCAGGTCAGGATTTCAGCCAAAAGCATCTTTGCTGCTTTTGTCTGTTTGAACTCAGGAGTCAGTAACCCAGAGTTGTGTGAAGAATGAAAGAAGGAATGGGCCCATAAAATTCTGGGTTTGACTGTTTTTGGAAAAGCAGTAATACCTGCTGTGGGCCTGGGGATGGTCCAGGTAAGCAGAAGCAGAACCATATAGATGCACTTGAGAAAAGGACATTGCAACAATCAACAGATCTCAGGAAGTGCTTGCTCAGAAATGCAGTGTTTCTTTTCACTGGCACCCACCTATAGGCCAGTTTTCTGCCACATATCTTTATTAATCTAGCCAATAAATTTGATTCTGATAATCCTTTCCTCTGTTTAAATGGGTTGTGTTCTGTGGTGATGGTCTTTAGCATCTTTCATTTTCAGACCTCTGTGGTTCCAGCTCTTGCTAGAAATGCCAAAGTATGATGGAAAGATACATTATCATTAGTATTTAATCTTGCTTAAGGATGTTTTCCATTGTTGTTATTATCATATAAATTAGAACTTCGATGCCATGCAAGACTAATAGTGCCATAAAAATTTATTCCAGTACTCTTTAAAAATATTGATTTAAAAGAACAATAAAATCTGCTGCTTCAAAGCATCATTTGGTTCTTTCTAAATATCAAGCAGCAGAAATTTAAAAACCCTCATATAGTGAATGAAGCAAAAGATACAAAGACACTGTCACAAAATTTGCCATCACAGAGAACAATATTAGAGAAGAATATTGATTTACTGGTTGGTAGAGTTTGGTGGGTTTTTTTCTTTTTTGTTTTTTATTTTAAATACTTGAAAAGGTCTTTAATTTTAACCTAATTTTAACAAGTTTCTAGAATGACAGTGGAACAAGGCTTTTGTGAAAGGTCTTATGCTTATATAAGACCATAACCTAGATAGTACATGCAGCTTTAGGACATCCTGTACCATATCAGAAATGCTTTTTAGCTATAACTCTGATCTGTCAAGAAATGAAGTTGCCTACTCACATTTCTTTAAGAAATTGCTCTGGTAGGTTAATTTGACACCAACAAGCTCTATGACAGATCAGGTGACACCTGTTGTCCTCAACCTGCTTAATTTTATTCAAATTAGGCATCTTCTGTCCTTCCACAGCCAGCATAAAGCTGGCATAAAGCTTAAAGCCCGCATAAGCTCTTGCTAATTTGGCAGCAATGTGACAGAAATTCAACACTGAATCTGGATCAAAAATTGTACAGCTGAGTGATCCATTCATGCACATACCTGGCATTAACAATCAGAGACACATGGCTTAAGAAGGCCAGCAGTGTGTGAACTAGCCGGAGTCAAAAGGAAAAGACATGTAAGCAGTTTCATACCCAAAAGGTGGCAGTACTGGAAAACAGGATGGGGTGACAGTTACGGGATCATGCAGAAGCTGATGGGAAGAGGCGTATGGCACATGCTGTCAATCAGCAACATTATATAGGGGTGTCTCCTTGTGTAGACCACTACACAAACCAACAGTGGTTTGGACAGAGAAAGTGGTGCTGCCCAAGAAACCACATGAGAATTTCCAGAGAGGGTTGAATATAGTTTGGCAAACAATTCCCACAAACTCTTAGCTCCACATAGGCACCACTGGAGACCACTGGTAAGGACCTTTCCTTTCAAATAAAAACAGGCTGCTCTTGAGCAAAACAACTGGTAAAGTGATGGATTATGTAGCAGTTTTTCTCCTGCATTCAGGGGTGCTGAGACCCGTGTGATAAAAAGACTCTTACTGTGCTTATTTTGCAAACCCTGAGAGCTTCACTGATCTACACACATCACACAGGGCTGTTCTTGGCTACAAGGGACTTACCAAAGCCCTGATAAAATGAGTACATTAAGGCACAAGAAGATCTATCCCTCTTTACCATAGGACCTGAGCACTTATATCTAATATTTATCCTCACAGCACTCCTGGGATATAGCACCTGAGGCAGAGATGGGTAGAAGTTGTATGTTCAAAGGTACTTCAAAAACTACTAAGCTCTTCAGGCTGGCCTTTTTTGAGGTCCTAGACCTATAATTTAGATGCCACAGTCAGTCTAAAAACTTTCTTCTGGCAACTAGACCTTCAGTTAGATTACACAGTCTCAGATCTTCCCTCCAGCTACTTCTCTAAGACTTGTGATACTTAAAAAGCTGTCCAAGTTTTTCAAGGTGACACATACCAAACTGACAAGATACTGAAGATGAAACATAGCTAATCATGAGCTGTTTGGAGCTCTAGATCAGAACGTGGAGGATATCAAGGAAGATTTCCAGATGAGGCTTTTCTCCATTTCAGAGATTTCTAAAGGTATGTGTATTCCTTTTTTGAAGACTGGGACTTCAGAGGTGCATGAAACGGAGGCTGAAGGGATTAGTGGTGAAATCTTTTACATTTCAGCTTCAAACTTGTATGTTGTCTCTTCCAACCGTATCTGTTCTGTGATTCAATGATCACTGAACTAGGAATTGTAGAATGATTTGTGTTGGAAAGGATCTTTAAAGATCATCTAGTCCAAGAAGTCAGATTGAACCTAATATTTCCAAGTATTTATTTGAAGACTTTTGAACAGAAGAAGTAAAAGGCAGCAACATGATAACGTAGGAACTCTCAGACTGAACAGTTAAAAGTGTGTGCTAAATCAAGTACAGCTGCATTCTGAAGATGTCTCATATGAACTTCAGTTTAAGCACTGAGTTTCAGGCAAATTAGCCTGTGTTGAGTCTCGTGTTGGCATGAACAAATAGCTTTCTCTCTAAAAGCCAGCTCCATACTTTTCTGAAGAACCTTATTAGAGGTAATAGCCTTAGCATCAGCTGCATTGGCCTGCCTATGAGATCAGTGTGATGGCTGTTCCGAAATGCTACTTCAAGTCTCCAAAGCTAGAGAGCCTCGCTGAGTCAGTCTTGCATGCAGGATACCAAGCCCTGCTTCACTGCAGGGTAATGCCGTGGCCCATTTGATCTGAGGGCACTAACAGTAATCCCTCCTTGTGTTCAGCAGTACGCACACACTGTTTGCAGGATAAGTATGCCACCATGGGCTGGATAAATTACAGTGTCAGAAAAGAACATTAAGCTTCCCTAGTTCCAGGCTTTGCCACTCTCTCTGCTGCACTACTGTCCAGCATGTGCAGGGGGGATGGACAGGCTTCAAACACAAACACACATCCTTGGAGCCATGTGGGGAGAACTTAGAGATGAACTTTGAAGCGTGGCAGGATCACAAGGGCTAGAGAAGTCACAGCAAAGGTCCTTTCAGTAGCCTCATTCCTCCCCTGCTGCAGTACCCAGATCCCAGCAGCAACTAAAGCCTGAACATGGCAGTGCAAAAGGAGCAGGTTTCTACAGAGAAAATAGCAAAGTAAAGCAATACCCTGACAGCTCATATACCCAGTACTCATGTATTTTACTGAATTGAAATAATTTTTATAGGCAGGGATGGTTATTCCTTGACACTTGTTCATATGTAAAGCTCTCAGCTTCTGTTCTTTCTGATTTAATGTGAATGCATGACCTTCTCTCTAAACTTGACAGTAAATATTCTGTTTGTTTATTTTCTTGAATAAAAGGGAAGGACCAAGCCCAAGGCTGAGAAGTCAGTATAAGAGAGTCAAATTTATTCGGAGAGCATGCACAAGGATGTAGTAGATAAAAACAATGCTTTAGGGTGAGAACATATGAAACACAGCAGAGAGGAGAGGTTTTTTGTTGCTATTTTGTATTCAATCAGTTTTCCTGCTAGAATCCAGCTAGTCACTCTCACAGTCTTGCTCAGATACTGCTCACATATGCAATCCCAACCCTAAGTGGGCCCGTGAAAATACAGGCAGATGCTTAAACCTTTACTGCTAACCTACTGGCAAAATAAGCACAGAAGCATCTAATATGATACGTTACGGATTTTCAGGCGCCTTTACCTTCAATTCTTAAGATTTTGGCAAAGAGGATGAGACGGGAGCAACACTATCCTGCTCTATTTGGGATGGAAAAATGAGGTGAGGTTGCATTGCTGTGAAAGGGAGCAGTTTTCATGGAACCACTACACCTCTCCCGGCCGAGTAGCACTAGGTGGCACTGGTGGTATTCACACAGGTTTTCATTTGCCTTTCGATTTCCAAAAGGAATCCATTGGTACCTTAAGACTTTCAGCAAACAAGAATGCAGTGGAAAACAACTCAAGTATTTCTCTCACTGGCTTGTGTGCCAAAGACTTTTTAAAAAAACCCCTTTTTTTATATTGAGGCCGAAGAAGGACTGAATGACACTTACTCTCAGTACTGCGTCTTTAGCTTGTTAACCTCACTCACATGGTATTTAAAGATTACAAACTAACTGATAGAAATACCATGTTGCACATAATGTTGCATTTATAGTAATTGATTACACTCTCTATTACATGTGAGAAGTGCCAAAGGGTTTGATTCTGTGATGTCAAGCTATCAGTGCTGATTGATGGCATCAATACCCTTACCTTAAAGTGTAGTTAGACTTATTTGAAAGTGCTAACACTATGCTGGGGCTAGCAGCATCACAAATTATCCTTCTCTAAACTGACCTTAGAAATTCCCTAAAGGTTGCTTGTCAGTATGTTTACTGGCTTACAAATTTAAGGAAACAAACACAGAATGAAGTAGCCACAAAAGGAAAAAGATATGATTTTTTCTTGGAGATAATGCATTAAAGCAAATTGAGGCACAGCTTAAAAACTGTACAAGAGAAATCTTTTGTGTGCGACCAGGGAAATCAAAACATCAGCAAGGAACTGCCATCCAGTAAGCAAGCTTTTTAATGGAGGTAGAACTCAACCACCTTGGTTTTATTTTAACTTCTTGCTCTGAATTCTGGGGGGAAAAACCCAAAGCGCAAACAAGGGTTATTTGAAGAAAGAAGAGAGTTTACTTATCTAAACAACATAAAGTAATTGAGCCTTTTTCCTTACAAATGTAGTAAAAGTTGCTCTTTCCAGTCAAAGCAGTTGCTCAGCAGTACTGGTTTCATCCTGTGAAACCTTTCTTAGCAATGGTAATTTGAGCACAGGGTTTATCTCTGCATGACTTTCAACTACCTGTCCCTGTGGTTTCTACCCTGTAGAAACCACAGAGCCCTAGCACAGTCCCTGCTCCCACTGCTGAGAGCCTGGTGCTAGCAATTCCTAACCTCATTTTTGACGGATGTGCAGGTAGAAGAGGTGCAGGGCAGGAAAAAACTTGAAGCACCATTTGTAAATCCCTACTGAAATATTTAATTTCCTTTAACATGAAAACTGAATGAAAGGAACAGTTTAATGACACATCAAAAGGCCCACCTCTGCCTTCTCCTGATGTGATCAGGCTGGAAGGTTCCCTGAGATATTGGATCTCTAAAAATGCAGGTGTGCAGTTGAACTTCTCATCCAACCTTTAAGTTATCTTTTCTTCTTTTGCACATTTGCAAAATCCCTAAGCACCCAGTACTTAGGGAATTCAGACACTCCTCTTCATTTTGAAAAAATATCAAAAAATCTGAGTTGGAGACTCTTAATTTTCCAAAATCTATTCTGAGTCAAAATAAACAGAAAATGGGACACAAAACATAGATTTATACTTACTTCCCTAGCACATCTGCAAACCAAGATTCTTCATGTGAAAGATAGTCTAATATCACATCTTTCCAAGCTCTCTGTCTGCCAACAGTCAGAAACTCTGAAAATAAAGCTAGGCAGTTGGAAAATTTTACTCTTTGTAATTTCTAGGTTTACTATCACCTCTTTTCAAGTCTTTCCCTTGCCTGTCTTCAAGTTTCTGTGTTCTGCTTAACAGGAGAGTGTACAGAAAATGGAGCCACACTTTTATTGGAGGCATGTAGTGAAAAGAAAATATTAGGACATGTGAAGCTCTAGTTTTTTACCATAAGGGAGTTCAAACATCAGGACAGGGGCCTAGAGAAGTTTCGGAAGCTCGAAATTTGGAGATCCCCAAAATTCAATTGGTCAACATATTGAATAAAGATCCTGTTCTAGCTGAGCCCAGTTTCAGTTGGAGGCTGGACTAAATGACCTCCAGAGGTCTTTAAGAGTCAGAATTTTTCTATTATTCTAAATTTGTGTCACACTTGTCAATATAAACTATATCATATGCTGCAGAAATATTTTAAATGTGTGATTCTGCTGTATCTATGCGTAGACACATTATTCTGCCACATTCTGTTGTACTTAGCTGAGGATTATTCAAGAGATCAGTAAAAAATGGGCTGACTTGATCTATTCTCTTCCTACTTCTTTCAGTAATAGCTAAAAAATTATATCCATGTAACTAAGGACATGCTCAGTTATGGGACCAGAATTAATCAATACTTGAACTGAAAACTGCCTCAGGGTTAGATGCAGCACTTATGCTTTTCCTTCAGCAACAAGCCTGCAGTGCCAGAGACCAGTTCTTGATACTGGAGGAGGAGCACCGAGAATAGTGCCTATGTCTGTCTTGTTACCAGAGAACACCTCAAAGCTTCTTGAGTGCAAATGGTTTCATATTGGTGCCCTGGCCAAAGTTAAGCACAGTTGTTACTGCAGGTACTTACCATCCTACCATTACCTTCTCTTGGGTTTCAGCTAGTCAGAACATTCTTCCCCAAAGTGGAAAGACCTTAGATTTTCTCTTTAGACATTGTGTCTGAGCAGAAAAACTCCAAACCAAACCAAACCAAACCAAACCACAAACCGATCAGGAAATCCCTCTTCATGGTTCTTTTATAGGTAGCAGTCCCATGCAAGTCCTCTGACAGAGGCAAGGGATCTGAAGGAGTGTGAACTTATGGCTGCACCTCAGCTGTTACCCATCCCCACCTCACATTCTCCTGTCCCTTGTGTCTTTGACTGTTGGGGAAGCAGTGCAGTGTACATCTTGTGCAATGCACTGAAGTGACTCAGAGGACGTGTACTGGTCCTAAAGCTGCTTGGGGCAACCTAGAAGGCCTGAAAAGCTCTGAGAACAATGATGCTTCAACCTTTTAATGAAAACCAAATAAACCATTACAAAGATGCACTGCAGTACAGCTGAGAAGCGTTGTTCTTCAGAAAAGTGATGCAAAAAATCCTTCTTCCTTTAGCCCTGCTCTTCAAATACTTCTTTGTCCAGCATTGTGACTTCTTTTGCTATATCTTACATGACATGACAGAAGTGGAGATGACAGCCCAGCCCTAGAAACTGAAATTAGTTTCCTGAAGAACATGCCTCAACTGACTTATTATGATTATAGATCATGGAAATTCACTGATTACTGCAAATGAGGAAAATACAGTAAGCTCCCACCGAAGGGATACAGTAGCTATAAACAGGCCAGCACAAGCAAATAAATGCACCCTGAGATAAGCATTTTGAAAGCAATGGAGCAAGGAAGATATGAGAGGGACTAATCATTCACAGACAACAAACTATTTTATTTGGTCCATAATGAGGCATTTGAGGGTGTTTTAAAGTTTCAGATTGTCACCGAGTGAACTATTCTCCTATTAATCTGTTAGAGAATTGGTAAACAGCCACAAAAGGAGCAGCACATGCCTACGGCATTAGAGAGAAAATTGCCTACAGATTATAGTAAAACTGTTTTCCAAAGGCTGGAAGAACACCCGAGAATACTACCTGTGCTGATAACACTATCTCTGCAAAGGAGAAAATGCTTAACAATTATCTATAACACCAAGAATGGCCACATTTTTCTGAGTGCTTCTATAAAAGCAGCCAGGGACCAGGTTTATGAGGTACAAAGCAGTCAGGTAGAGAATTATCAAAAGAAAAAAAACACAAAGTATTAATTTTGCCTGAGGAATGTTTGGGAAAGGGTAAGAAATGGAAGCTTTCTACATTTTATACAGGTTTTTTTTTTCTCTTTTATTTCGAACTGCATTGCTCCTCCATACCCTTCTCCATGTCCAGGCACTTAAGGGGTGTGCCTTTTCAGGGAGGACGTAGATTGTCTGCTGTTGTGTGGGTCAGTATGTCACACTACATCAGACAGGCTGTATTATCCACAAGGCATTTTAATGAGTCTGTATTTTGTTCTCTTTTCCTTGTTGCAGAAGGTCTCTGCCAGCAAAAAGGCTGGGGGAGCATGGAATGCTTCTCCTGAAAAACACTTTAAAAATATTGTTTCTGTCACACCAAGACTCACACAATTACTACAGACACACTGCATGGGGACTGCTCAAGGCCCAAGTGATGAGACTGGATTGTTGAAAGGGAAGCACTTCTGGATACATTACACTTGGACACTTGGGAGGGGGGAAACAGCAAGTTATTTTTCCACAAAAAAATAATTGGTGTCTTTGGACTTTGAGCAGCCATCACTAAGACTCTGTTTACCCAAAATATATTTTGGTTCATACCTTGTGCTTGAAGTATTTCAAAACAAAAAAGAATAAATTTTTGATGGCAAAAAAGATGTTAGAGTTATATAGATATATTTTATTTTAAGATTGGAACAATCAACAGACAAACACAGAGAGATGGCAAAAACCTTATGTGCAGTTTAAAAGTTTCTGGATAGAAACACAAGTGTAAAAAAATAACCCAGTTTTCCTCTAAGTGATTGAAGAAAGAATGCAGATAGATGTCCATGACTTACAGGTCAGTATATCTCCATCTACACAGGAAGCAAGTATACAAAGATGTATGGGAATTGTAAATAGGGTGGGTGGAAGAGTCTATATACCTACTGGCTGCTGAAACTAGTAATACAGAAAAAAAATAATGGCAATGTGAAGGAGTAGAAAAATACCAAACAGTGGATACAGGCATACTCAAAAGAGCCAGAGAGAACATTGAAGAAATGGCTTTAAGTGAGCTGTCAGACCCTACTTTTACTTTAAGGTATATTAGTCATTGCAGGCAAGTCAAATTCATTCAGGACCTTATCTGTAAGTGATAAGAATGAGTAGAAAAACAGTTTCCATTTGCATCTGTAGGCATGAAAATTCTTAAACGCTTGGATATATAAGAGAAGTATAGATAACACAGATCACAAAGTTTTAGTGACATTTGTAAAAAAAGAAAAAGTAGACACACATTTCTAATAAAGGTGAACCACTTTTTTCAGGTGCTGTTCAATGGTTTCCACACTTGGAAAACACGTGATGATACCCAGTGTTTTGTCTTTAGCTTTCAAACAGAATCAAGATACAGCAAAAAAAGTAGTCTGATAATGTGTCAGAAAATATCTAAAGAGGCATCCAAAGTTTGATTATATTTCTTTGCTTGTTCAAAAAACCAAAACAAACCACAAAATATTTTGGATTCTGGATGATAGGGTGCTCTTTTAGGTGCAAAGAAAGACAACTGAAGCAAATGGAGGAGTCAGAGAATCTGCTTTACGAGGGAAGACTAAAAAGACAGAAACTCTTCAATCTAAATTAAAAATGACAACAGGGTGAATAAGATTAAAGCTGAATAAATAATTCAAGTGGTGGATCCTGCAATACTAGGAATAGGGAATACTCAGGCAATACTGAGATTGGCTTAAAACACATGAAAATACTACCTTGTGTGGCAGGGAATGCTTGCTGTCAAACCTGAGAAAGCAGGTTCAGAGAAGGCTTAGACAAACAATAGACCTGAGATCCAGAAACAGATGCATAAAAGGGCCTAGGCAGTGATGCTCCCTCTAACACACAGTAGAGTCCTGAAAGCTGGAGTGATGCCAAGGCCAGGGACTGACTGCATGGAGTGCCCGTTCTCCCGACCTTCCCCGAAATTACCGCTGTATTGCCACTGTTGGAGGTGGAGTTTGGGGCAGGAGGGACCATAGGTCAGGCTGAGTGGGGCGTCTCCTGTGGTGTTGAACTGGTTCTTCTAATAATAGATAGATGCAATTAGGAAAACAACCAACACCCTTTATGTTTCCGTCTCTTTTTCTTCTCTTATTCTTTCCTCTGCTGTTTGTATCAGCACTTATATTAAAGAGTTATCACTATAAACACTCCCAGTAATTTCTTATCATGATTATCAAATCATATTCTTTGTAGTTATGAATACATATCAGATCCATCTCTTCTTGTTCCCACTCTCCCCTGTGTGTATCCCATCATTCAAAACCACATCTTCTCACATGGCAAAAGAAGTGGCATGAAAGGATGGTAAACCGGAATAGCTTCCCACTGCTCTTTGTTTGTTTTTTTTTTTCTTTACCCAGAGACTTTCACTTCCAGAGATATATTAGAGTGCAACTTCTCTCAGTCCAGAAGTGCAGTCAGCTCAAAGACAGACTGCTGCTTAATCATTCCCAACAGCACTAATCAGTAGGTAAGGGCAGGAGGTTAAGAAGGATACCATGTTGGAGTAAAATGAACAAACCCATTTCAAAGGTCTTGTATTTCTTGTATATGGTCTTGTATATGGAGAAGACAAAAAAAAGAAAAGCACATATAAAATGCAAGCATTCGAGAAGGCAATCAGAAACAATACTGGATGTGTGATAGAATTACAGAGGGGAAAGGTGAATGAATTGTTTGGCAGCCAACTTCTCTGAAAACAGGGAAACTTGGGGCTCTGGAGCCCTTTAACCAGTGCTACCTGTGGTTAACAGTTTGGTTTAAGGAAGATTTTCTTCATCATTTAATAATTAATCCTTGATGAGACCCTGGCAAGACAGATGGCTTTTTAAGCTGTGGTATAGAAAAAGCTGTTCTTCAGCAAGAGCAACAATCCATGAAGCTATTACACATTTCCAAATCCACCCTCTGTTACTTTTTAGCAAGACTGCTTTTCTGTCTCTCTCTTTTTCCTTTTTTTTTTCCTCCACCAAACTGTTTTTTTTCAGTAAGACAAAATCAAAATAAGAGTTTCAAAACCCTTCTGTTCTCAAGGCAAGGAATTAGAGAATGTGTGTTCCTGGGAGAATCAGGCAAAAAAAAGACTGGATTGTGGATTCTGTGGAAAAAATATCAGTACAAATTGATTTTAAAATGTGTTTAAGAGATGCTTATTTCATATTTCATTCACAAATGCTTATTTCCTTAATGCAGACATATGCTATAAATACAAATAACTAAGACACCAATCTCTCCTCTGGCCCAAGCCACCTGTACCTATAATGTGCACAAAGTAGATTCCTTGTTCCTTATCTTTCTTCTTTAGCTGTTACGGTCATCTGCACGTCTTACTTTCCAATAAGAACTGTAGCCAGTAGATTTTCCCAGATTCCTGCGATGACAATGTCAGTAAAGCAATTCAGGGAGATTTCAATTAAAAAATGCATAAAAATATAAATCATGTTTGGATACTTCAAGTCAGAAATGCAAAGCTTTTTATTTTGTTGGAAGGACTGCTATTTTATAGTGCTATAATGTTTATTGTTATATTTCTGTGAGAAATTCCAGAGGCCTGGACTTATATAAAAGAACATGTCAGGGCATTTAGACATTCTGCTCAGCATCACTGTCATGAAGTCCAATAGCTGTTAGTTGCATTTACTTTCTTGATTAGGATGTAAAAAGAATTGTTAATGCCTGATAGGCAGAACAGTTATACATGGAACCAGTTCATGTTACATGAACCATGGTAGAGTTTAGTTTTCCTGAAGCATTCCCTATATTCCCTACTTTCCTGCTTAGTGAACAGAATATTCAAATAAAATAAAACCATTTAATAAATTTTAGAAGAAATAAAAACATACTGTCCACTGATCACTGGTCAAGGAGAGTTTCTAATGAGTCCAGTGGATAAGGCAAGCTGTCCCAAAATTCATACTAAGCAAGTTAACTCCTGAAGCTGGAAAATACAGCAAGCTCTGTTAAGGAGTTGGGCTAATCTTCTTGGCACATTGCCATGCTAACCCAGCTGTGATGCTCCTGCATCCAACCAGCAATCTCTGCCCTGCTTCACTCTGCACAGATACCAAGATACCAGCTTGCTCAGGCTGAGCTCAAGATCCCTTCACCATGCTCCATTACACAGCTGGAAAGACGCCTCTCATCTCTCCCATATAATAAGAAGTCATACTGTCCCACTGGCTTTATCAGAAGCTGAAAAGAAAGCTAGCTTCTGCATCCTTTCCAGGCCTTTTGGAGCCCTGATAACCAGTCTGGTTATCACTGGGAGTTTCTACAACCTTGGCAGCATATGGACCAGTATGGATGAGTTGCTATTGAACAGGTATGTCTTGCTTAAATCTCTGAAGGACCAGGGAGCAGCATACAAGATTTGTGCCCTGTGTCTCTTTAATAAGAGAGACATGTATGCCTGTATATCTGTCTGTAACCCTCTCCAGGGGTTACAAGGAGGTTAGATGAATACAGATGGATACATGTCAGCTCATGTGTCACTCAGATCTGGTCTTGTCAGAGAGACAGAAGTTAGATAGTAAGCAGCGCAGAATCCACTGGCAGCTGGTCACCTCCTAGCTCTTCCCTTCCATCCACATACACATCAGAGCACTCAAACATCTGAAGAGCACTGAGAAGTGTGCAATACGTTGATTTGTTTCCATGCTGGTACAATCCCTAGGATCCAGCCTAAGGTTAGTATGTATAGATTCCTTTAAGATCATTATTTATACTTTCTCCATCTCCTCTGTCCTTTACACATTCCTGTTTCTGCCTGGCCCTGTGCAAGGCATGAACACATGCACTGTGTAAGGTGAAGCAAGGGCCAGAGTAGGGCAGGGACAATCAGAGCTGCACTTCCTGCCACAGCAAGGTGTGAGACCTGCGGATAGAACCTGTGAGACTCCGAAAGGTTGCAGTCACAACAGAAATAGTTTCTTTAAAGAAAAGGCATGAAAAATATTTTACACTTTCAGTTACAACCAGGTGAAGTTAAATGCATGGGAGGGTGCTGCTTGGAATCTATATTTCTCCAGACTTCTACATTCTGATCCCCAGATTGATTGGATCAGTCTTCAGATTCACCATTCATATTACAGAAATGCTCAGTCAGGAATGCACCAGAAGCAGAAGATTCAAGGGGATTATATAATACAATTTATATTATACAATAATACTATTGTATAATGTCGTTATTATTCAATGCATTTAGAGAAGTTTCGAAAACTGGCAGCCTTTAGGTTTGTCTTTTACTTGCTATTGAACAGAAAGTGGTATCAAGAATGTAATTTTAGTTGTATCTTTCCTTCTCTTGCAATTCTAAGCAAAGACAAAGCTTCAGAAATGCAAGGTTCATTACTAAGTTTCCTCAGCAAAATTAGAAAACATGATTCCTATAAGTTAATTTAAATCATCCATAAATATTAATGGGAATTCACTTCTAGTATTATTCAGCTGGTCTATCTGTTTAGCCCTTGCTAAAATAATTTGTGTTCTTGGTCATGCAGAAAGAGCTTTCACCACTGGTATACAGGTATTTTCATAGCTATTGGGATTTGGGGGTTGTGTTTGTCCTTCCTGAGGCTTTGGACATTTTCTATAGTTTCTGTGAGTGACTGCTGAAATTATGTGTTTGAGTAATTTCTTTGTGGAGTAACAATTTTATAATCCTTTTAAAAAGCTCTTTGTTTGTGATGCTTATACTCATTTGGGCGGGCAGACTATTGAAGAAAGAAGAGTTACTGATCTCAGAAGAAATTTTTTCCTGTTAACTGTGCACTTAATTTTACCTTTTCCTCTCCAGCAGTCACAGCACCCCAAAACAGTAGTTTGTCACCTTTATGTGGTTCATATGAGAATCGTTTTTTGGGGAGAAAGCAAAACAAGGGGAAAGATAAAGAATTAATCCCAGATCAATCACACTAATTTTGAAGGGGTTTGATATATGAGCCACAAACATTTCTGTCTGATGGGCTCAATGCTGGTCCAGTTCCTTGTGTCAGAACAAGCTGCAAACTTGCTGTCCTGGCTGCACCTTGAAGCTCGCAGAACAAGCACAGGAGAGCTGCAGGAATTTGCCACAAATATCTTTCCTGTGCCAGTGGGAGTCACACAAGACTTCTGCAGACAGCTTATACTGCACCCAAGGAAAGCAGGAACAGCATATCAAAGGAAATAACACCAAATTCTTCTTACACTATTTCTTTCCTCTCTAGGAATGATATTTATGAAGGGATTATTACTTTTTCCTGTCTCTCCTCTGCATGTTTTGTGGTCTGCACAACGGATCTCCAGTCAATAACTTGCTTTGTTTTTTGAGCAGCTTTTGCTTAGTGACTTCTGCAATTCTTTTCAGTTTAGTTGAGATAGTACCTGCTAGTCTAAAAGATCAATTAAAATACAATTGAGGAAAAAAAAAATCTCAGCATCCTAGAATGAGGAGTATTAGATTGTGGGATAGTCTCCTGGGGATTTGGTGGAAATGACTTTGCTTGCAACTTAAAGAACCACTGAAACAAAACACTCAGAATGATAAAGTACTGAGGAAAGGAACTGAGGTTTTTCCCATGGACTAATTGGGATTTAGCAGATGTAGTAGGTCAGTGCAGGCATATTTGTTTCTTTTTTTTCTTCCCTCCTGCCTATAACTATGTGTAAACAAGGAAGGAAGAGTTTTATTTATTAAAAAATAAAAATGTTAATCAAAAATCCACAGAAAATCACTTATTTTAGGGAATAAATTTTTCCATCATTTGATTGAAACTACTTTTCACTACATTTCTGCAACATATACTACCTTTATTATGGATTAAGCCTTTTTTGCTTTAAGGAAGCATCTTCTTTGAAGTGGATATTCTCCAGACTTTAAGTAACATAACTTCACATTTCTGTAATTTCCCAAAATTGTGTTAAAGCACACTTTCTTTTTCTGAGCTGGTAAGCATTAGCTCCTTGTTTAACTTACTTATTACTTGTCACTGTTTCCTCATCCACAAACTACATTAGATTTAAGTTTGCACTAGCAAAACCCATACTGCAAGTTAATGCAACCCCATGGGACATGCCATAATATCTGTCCATCCAAATCTACTCCCAGAATGCTATGTCCTTCTACCTCTTCAATTAAATCACAATGAAACAAGAATTATGAAATATACCTGTAAACTCAAATAGTCCTGTAAATATGAAGGAAGGTACTTTTACACTACTTTAAATGTGGAAGTAATGTTAGATGTCTACAGTACATCAGGAAAATTCAGGCTTTAACAGTCTCTTTCATTTGCCCAGGTAAAATGTGATAAATCATATATACATAATTTGAAGGTAAAGCCAGAGTAAAATTCTATTTAAATGCAAGTGGATACTTCTGGAAGTTATTGCATTCCTCTACCTCTCATTTACCCTGTTATATAAGAGAAAAATCAAAGTGAATCTTGGGAGGGCCAAGTCCTTCCATGTATTTTTTTTTCTTCCATTGCACATATACTACAGTCCACTGAACACTGTGGAATTGCCACAACTGCAGTGTGTGGCATTTACCTGTGAAAAAAAATAAAAGTGTTAGATGAAGAATAACATAGATCTAAGCCTAGAACCATAGATACAGAGCTCATGTCTGCAACACAGTGAACTAACCCAAGATTTTTCAAATACAGATGACAATGTCTAGCTGAAGAAAACTATTTATATCTGATTTTATAGCTGATTTCAGACTGTGCTTGTCTTTAATCTTGGGTGGAAGGGTATTGGAGCTTCTGGGAAATAAGGTAAATAAATATGAGAGAGAGCAGATATGTAAGTGCTTAGCTCTGGGTTTGTAAATATGACAGGAATGGAACATCTGAGATACCTGGATTTGTTCTTTTAAGAGCTGGCTGAAAAGGAGATCTCTTTGCTCTTCCCATTGATTCAATTTCAAGAACATATCATTGCATGATTTTATTTCTGGGATAATCAGTGAATATATGATATGAATATCACTGAATATATCTCACGAATATCTGTAATAACCTGGCATATCCTTGAGATGAATTTAAGGTGGCCTGGATCAGTCCCAATAATGCAAGTGTCATCTTTTAATAACTGATCCCCTGTACATGAGGAACTGCCAAACCTGCACAAGTGGTAGGTCAAATTTCCCATTCCCCATCTAAGGATAATTTTAAGGTTTTTAATCACTCTTTTTAAGCCTGAGCTTCACATTTGGTTTGATTTCAAGCTCCCTACTGTATGTGGTCTTCCTGTGGGCTTTTGGTTTTTATTTTCATTTGGTTTTAACAGATGTTATTTACTGCTATTTCACTCTGCTTTGGAAAGGATTTATCATTGAGATGTATTTTCATTTTAGTGCACAAATACATTAAATCCAGGCATGAAGCCTGACCAAAACAGCTGGAAAGTGACATTGAAATTAAGGCTATAGTGCTGCTTCTCTAATCTGCTGAGCAGTTTATATAAATGCAGTTTAAATAAAATGAGTCTGCAAACAGAAAAGCTTAAAGGATATTAAATCCTGGCTTTATAAATCATGGTCAAGCTAGCAGGAACCACCCCATAGTGTGTAATCTTTCTCTTTCATGTAACAAGGATACCCCACAAGCTTTCTGGAGTAAACTTAATTAAAGCCAGCGGAGAGAAAATGCAAAAGGGGAATGGTAATAGATTTTACTTTAGAAATCAAGTGTATTTACATATCTATCTATCTATATGTGGGTTGGAGGTATGTCTCTCTAGTCTTAGTAGGAGAAAGCTTAATTTCTTTTTTTTTTTCCCTAGAATATTTGCACTCATACATGCAATCATGGCGAGCAGAGAGAAGGTGGGGATGAGTGGATCCTTCCCTTTTCCTGGGAGAGAAAAGCTCACTGCATAATAAGGGTTTTGAAAGGACAGAACATGCTACACATGTTGGCTATGAGTTCATCAGTGTTTCTAACATTTCTATACAGCTGTAATCCATGCATTTAATAAAATACTGATATCTATTTCCACAGTTCTATTGTGCAACAAAAATCTTAATGGGATCTAAATTAAACACTTCTGCAATGGGTTGGAGACTGCACGTCATTTCTTGCCCTGGTGGAAAAGCTTTGTGCAATTCCATCTGCTGTTCCAAATGCCAGACTTCAGAAATATCACTATATGGGAGGGCCATTGTAGAGAAGTACTTGCTATTTTATTTGAGGTTCTGTTTAGCCTGGTAAAACATCCCCTATCTGTTTGTATCACTGAGCTCCTGCTGAGCCACAGGCCCAAGTCTAATCTCAGATTGATGAAATGCATCCAACATGACATTTGACTCAAACTGCTCATAAATAATAATAATACTACTTTACATTTATATAACCCTTTTCAGCAAGAGCTCTCCCAAAAGGCCTTTTTGACCTCCAGTTTATCTATTGTGACTCTCGGTGAATTAGAGACAAGCATAATTCTCTCTACTCCACTACCACATACAACGTGGCAATAGCTGTGAGACAAATTACATTTGTGATGAGAATCCAGTCATCTTAGCTATGTGATGCTCAATAATCCATCCCAGCAGAGATCACCTGTAACATTATCAGTGTGTCAGTGGTTCAGACAGCTGTCAACTGTATAAAAAGCTCCCTGTTCAATAAGTATTGCCCCCTTTCTTCCAAATGTGGCATCTCTAACCCTCAATTAACTACACAGACCTTAGCTTGACAATATTTACTCCAGAAAAAAAAGATACTTTTAAGTGCAAGAATGTACTATTCATTGTTTACCAAAACCAGAAAACCGGAAGTTTTATGAATTCTAAAAAAGTAGGTTCCTGGAACTATTCTGAATTTGAGATGTTTGTGCCTAAATTGTAACAAAAAAAAAAAAAAAAAAAAAAAAAAAAAGGAAACATTCAAATATACCACCATGACACTGTCACATTAAAAAGGTTGTGTAGGTCATATCAAAACAGGGCTTTGTTCTGCTTGTAGTCAGGTTTTTCCAATTCACCTTACGAGAATATATTTTCAAAGGCATCAAGGCATCAAACAATGCAGATAGGGATTTTCATAATCATGTGCTGTGTCTATTGCAGCTTGAAGCTTAAATCCCATGAATAAAATTGCCTTGGATAAATCATGAAGGCTGGCTTTAGCAATCTGCCAAAGCACAACACCTATCTACATATCTTTAAAAAACTCACTGTGAGACATTTTCTCCCTGCTCATGCTGAGAGCAGAGGTACAGCTCCTATTGCCTTCCAAAGGAACAGATTTTAGCCAATGAGGCACTTTTACTTCGGTGTAAAACTTCCTTTTTTTGATTAATAGAGAGTACAATGTTTTTTAAAATAATTTTCAATTACTTAGGTTATTTTAAAATATCTTTGCAGCTCAAAGACTATGCCAAAGACAGCTGATGACAAAGGTTACAATAACACATGGAATACATGGTAATGGAAAGAGAACATACCAACTTGGAACTTGAAACTCTTAGCAAGATACAAGACATCCAAACATAAATTGCTGTTCTCACCTTGCAGTGGGAGCTCAAGGAGTTTTAGCTGTTTTGGTGTGATTTTTATCATTTGGTTTTATTTTAAAATTTTAAAGATGCTTCTTATTCATCTGTTTTAGCTCTATTCCCAAGATAATTGCCATAAATCCGTTATATATCACCTTGTTCTTGCAAAAAGGCTTATGTGATCAGCAATTATCAAAAGTAAAAGAGGATGCTGATTTTAGCATACATAACACATTGAATCAGTAGTGTAAGAAAAAGTCTAATGAACAAGTGATTTCCTCTATATATTGTAACCTGTCTTTATATATTGTTCTGTCCTTTTTTGTGTTTCTCATCTGCTAATACTCTTGTCCCCAAACCAAAAACATTTCCCACTTCTGTTTTGTGTCTGCATGTCACCACTGGAAAACTCAGATATGTATTTGCTATACAAGGACAGCAGTTTTCAAATCTGTATTTAGACTAGAGCCAGGTAGAATTAAAAATCTTACAGTGTTCCAGCTCTAACAACAGATAAACCATAAACTCACAGTTAAGTTAAATGCATTCTTATATACTATCTTTGCAATCTGGCATCTGATAACCCTTTGGGTTCAGTTTGATAAGTCAGTGATTGATCTTGTAACCTAAGTGTGAGCTACTAATTTCCGTCTTCCTTACCTGTGAAATAATCACAGAAAAACATGGTTGAGAAGGACTTGGGGGTGCTGGTGGATGAAAAGCTCAACAAGAACAAGCAATGTGCACTCACAGCCCAGAAAGCCAAACATATCCTGGCTTGCATCCAAAGCAGGGGACAGTAGGGCAAGGGAGGGGATTCTTACCCTCTGCTCTGTTCTCGAGACCTCAACTGGAGAAATGCATCCAGCTCTGGGGTCCCAACATAAGTAAGTCATGGACCTGTTGGAGCAGGTGTAGAGGAGACCACAACGATGATCAGCAGACTGGAGCAGCTCTCTTATGAAGGCAGACTGAGAGAGTTGGGGGTGTTCTGGCTGGAGAAGACTCTGAGGAGACCTTAGAGCACCTTCCAGTACCTGAAGGGAACCTACAAGAGATCTGGAGTGGGACATTTTACAAGGGCATGAAATGACAGGGCAAGACAGAGTGCCTTTAAACTGAAAGAAAATAAGTTTAGATTAGATATTATAAAGAAATTCTTTACTGTGAGAGTGGTGAGACATCATAACAAGCTGCCCAGAAAAGCTATGGATGCCCCATCCCTGGAAGTGTCTGAGTCTGGTCTAGTGGAAGGTGTCCCTGCCCATGGCAGGTGAACTGCAAACTAGATGATCTTTAAGGTCCTTTCCAACATAACCCATTCTATGATTCTATGAAAAATAAAGCACTTTCTAATAAAAAAGTGTTCAGACCTCTGTTCAAGCTGGGAGGAATTTTGATAGTTCTGATTTTATGGACTGTAGACTAAGGTAGCAGAATTATGTTGATTTTCTTACAGGGGATAGCAATAAAGAGAAATGAAAGCAGATGGATCTGCCCTAGCAGTGAACCATTGGATACAATACTTTGCTTCAGTGAGTATCCAAATGATTTTCAGGTAGTTTGGCGCATAGGTAATTTATGTGCTTCCTTCTCTACCTGCTATTTAGAAGCTGTTTCTCAAGAAGGGGTAGTTCTCCAAACTGTTCACCTTTGCATGCACTATTTCATTCTTAACTCTTCTAATATTCTTAAGGTTAACTTAGTGAAGTGAATTCAATATACTTTTTTGTTACACTCAGAGACTCCGCAGTGGCTGGGGTCAAACCCAAAACCTGCAAAGGAGCTCCTAGGTGACTGCTTGCTTGATGACTGCATGTATCACACCACAGAGGCTGTCCCAGCCATGAGATTTTTGCCTAAGACTAAGCAGAAGCAACAGTGTCCCTGCAAAGGCAATGCTGCCAAGTACCTTGTATTTTGACCAAATGTAAAGATTCTTCTTTAGGCATCTCAAATACAAAAACTGGCTCTTAGATAAAGCACATTTCATTTAATATTTTGGAGTTTAAAACAGAAGTCTGAAGCCCAAATAACCATCTCAGACAAGCTGTATTTGAAGACTGTGTTAAAACATGCAGTTCAAATACCCCGTTTTACTGACCCCACAAACAGATAGAAAAGCAGCCTTGGTTTCTACAAAGATACTTACTTTTGTAGTCCTAACTGAGACATTTAAAAACCTGTCAGTATATACAACAGTTCTCTCCTTCCCTTGGTGAGGATGTCTAGGATAGAGAAGCAATACTATTCTTTTTGACAGTTACAAAATCTTTAGAGGAGGCAGCTGGTAAAACAAAGATTCTACATCCACAAGAGGACTTTGGTACCCAGAAATCATAATGTTGAACTAAATAACCAGGATCCCTATATAAAAATTGTCTCAAACAATTTAGAAAAGTGCAAAATAAATATGCTTCAGTGCCTAACAACCCAAGGTTAAACAAATAAACAAAACCAAACAAAAAACATAAACCCTACCCTCAAATAGTTAAACAAGCCAAATGTGTATAAAAATGGAACCATTATAAGGAATTTCCAGCTGTCACCAGCCTATCTCTCTGGGTTAAGCTACAAAAATACACAATCTTTGGAGATTCCCAAATCTTCTAGAATCATCTGAATAGCTACATAAGAGCTGACACAAGTAGATTTACAGAAGAGCATAAATCTTGGCAAAACACACCATAGTAGCTCAATTATCCTGCTTCAGGGAAATCTAATTTAATTGCTGGAATGCAATCACTTCTGATAAGGTTTGATATGAGTATCATTTATTGTCGGTAAATGTATCTTCACCAGATGTTCTTTCTACAACAGCTAAATAAAATCAATAGTCACTTCAAATAGCAAACTATTTGTTGCTACTATAATTTGTAAACCATCTAGCCAGAGGTCAGTAACTTATTTTATCAAGAAAAATAAAGATTATAGCTTCTTTAAAAAAACCCAAACCATCACTAGTGTTTATTATTGCAGAGTTCATTTTCTGTATGCACAGTTTTTCCTAGCTCAGTACTTCATTAGTGTGGGGCCCACTTCCTAAAGACTACTCTGCTGTGCCATTTCCTGGAGGATGAAATGAAGTCCAGAATTTCATCTCATGGATATTTGAATGACCTTTTCCAAAATTTGACATTTAAGGATATTGGGAAGTTGCTGTAATGGGTCGACTCCAGCCGAACACCAGGCACCGACAAAAGCCTCTCTGTCATGCCCTCTGCAACTGGACAGGACAGAGAAGATGTAGCAAAGGGTTCATGGGTTGAGATAAGGTCTGGGACTCCCTCACCAAATACCATCAGAGGCGAAACAGACTTAAATTAGAGATATTAAATGAATTTATTACTAACAAAATCAGAGCAGGATAATAATAAGAAAAAACAGACCTTAAAAACACCGTTCCTCCATCCTCCCTCCTTTCCAGCTCAACCTCCTACCCCCCACAGCACAGGGAGACAGGGAATGGGGGTTATGGTCAGTTTATCACGTTTCTCCTGCAGCTCTGGGAGAGGAGTCCCTGCTCCACTGTGGGGTCCCTCCCAGGGAAGATAGTTCTCCATGAACTTCTGCAATGTTACATCCCATGGGCAACAGCCCACCCCAAACTGCTGCTGCATGGGTCACTCTTCCATGGGGTGCAATCCTTCAGGCACAGCCTGCTCCAGCTTGGGTCCCCCACAGGGCACAAGTCCTACCAGGAAACCTGCTCCGGTGTGGGTTCCTCTCTTCACAGGCCTGCAGGTCCCTGCCAGGACCCTGTTCCAGTCTGGCTCTCCCACAGGCTCACAGCCCTCTCTCAGGCATCCACCCACTCTAGCCTGGGTCTGCTTCCCAGGCTGCAGGTGAATCTCTGCATCCCTGTGGATCCCCAGGGGCTGTAGGGCACAGCTGCCTCACCATGGGCTGAACCAGGGGCTGCAGGGGAATCCCAGCTCCAGTGCCTGGAGCACCTCCTGCCCCTCCTTCTGCACTGACCTTGGGGTCATTTGTTCCTCTCACGTATTCTCACTCTGCTCTTCTCTGGTCACGAGTACTTCTGTGCAATACCTTTTTCTTCTTCCTCTCAAATCTGTTATCACAGAGGTGTTACCACCATTTCTAATTGGCCCAGCCCTGGCCAGTGGCACATCTGTCTCAGAGCCATCAGGATTGGCTCTGCTGGACAGGGAGGAAGCTTCTGGCAGCTTCTCACTGGAGCCATCCCTGTAGCCCCCCTGCTACCAAAACCTGTCCATGCAAACCCAATATACTCCAACATTTGAAGAATTCTATAAATGCAGCTGAACACAGTTTTTCATTGTTCTCATTGTGCAAAGACAACCTTGAAGACAAAAAATGTACAGCTCCTGAAGTCTCCTAACTCTGCAGATTTGAGAGATGAGGTATAACTAGAACTCATGCAGACCTCCCCCCACAATGGCTGATGCTAAATGAGGCAGGTAGGACAGCCATTCTTATGCACTTGCATATTTTAATATTCTCTGTTTAAGCAAATAAGTACTTAGAGGTTCTGACTTACAGCATGGTGACATTTGGAATGTACAAGGCAAGGAATGCAATACAGTCCCAGTACTGGAGTTATTTATACTCTATAATTGATTGACAAATTCTATCACAAGTAATTTGTATTTATGAAATTGCATAATAGACCCAAGTGATTTTTTTAGATGTTAAGCCTATCTAGTGCAATCACACTGTAGTGAATGTCTCTATTGTTAGCATTAGCACTGAGAATTTAAAAATGGAATAAGTTTTTGGTACCTAGGGAAATTTACATATGCAAATTTAAGGAGCAAAAATCCCCAACCTATCAGTATTGAAGTTTTCTTGTTTTCTATGCTAAAACCTCCTTAAAATAATTAATCTTTTGTAAGGACACAGTTTAGCAGATATGCTATTTTGGAAATAGACCTTGAAGCTTTGTAAGCCTGTAAAATTTGCAAATAGATGAGAACAAACCCTTAGTAAATGAGATAAGGTAATAAAGTATGTACTCTGTAACTAACTGTAGATATAACGCCTAAAGATCTTGTGAAATAACTTCTGTTATGCCAGGTATTACTATAAATTAGCTCAGTGGTGAGCATGGTCTCTTCTTAAAAGCTGAATAGATTTGCCATGACATTACTTTAAAAACCTTTGGAGATACTGTGGGATAATGATGAATATTGAATGAATTTCCATAACATTAAACTACATGGAAACATTTGACTCCTAGTTGAATTCCTTGTTTTGTCTCCACCAAATTTCATACATAACTCATGTATCTTCAGCTGAAATACCAGTGCACACACCATAACCATCCTTTTCCTAAACAGTCACTGGCTTATCAGAAGAGAGGACTGGACTCTGCAAGTGAAATTTTCCAAAATTTCAATTTCCAAAATTTCCAAATTTACCAAGTTTCAAAAAATAAACCCTAGTGAATATGTGTGAATATGACACCTGTTCTTTGTCCAAGGATTCATAAACGCTTATTACCTCTAAACAAGAATGTGCTGCTGGGAGCAGTAGCAAGGAAGTCTAGAATTGGTCGATTTTCACATCTCAAATTCCGATGCACAGTGATGACCATTAGAAAGTTGACACCTTTCAGTATTTTCTACAAAGCTATTCTCTTCACAGTTTAAGAAAAACCTGGGCTATCTTGCATAGCACTGTGTAGAAGGACCTGACACTCTTGACTACAATACAGTCTTGTACACGGAAGAAAATTTCATTTGTCTCCCAGAGGGTTTTCTTATCACAGCCATAATTTGATCTGACAGCAGACAAAAACTCTCTTCAGAACAAAATACTTTACCTACAGACAACTATACCTGAGCCATGGATACCTGAGCTCACTTGTGGTCTCTAGAGAAATGGAGACTTGCATGTGGAGAACCATGGTAAGCATGATAGTGCTACACAAACACAGGAGGATAAAGGGCAATTCCAACCGTGTGCTTCTGTGTCTCACAATAATCTTACTCCAGTTCCTATTTCCCTTTGCAGAAGGGATCTATGGAGCATCCAGAAACTAAGGAGGTGTGGGAAAGCAGGTCACGTACAGGGTTCAAGGCCATGAATCCCACCTATGAGAAATCCCACAGAGCAAGACTGGAACTGGAAATAATAAATCTGCTTCTCAAAAAGGGTGCTGGCTGCTGTTGCCTGTAATTCTCCAAGCTGATGGAGAGATTTATGAGCTCCAGTGAGACCCACAACCTGCACAAGCTAACCTATCTCTGGCTGTAATTTAGCCAACTTTAATAGCTCCCAGGCCCTCAATAACAGTTTGATCTGAACTGGAGCTTCTCAGCTGCTTTATTCTATCCCGCATTATAAAAGTTTTCTCCTTAAGATATTTTCAGCACAAATCCTGCTTTTCTTTATCATGTCTGAACCTGTAGCAGCAGAAATAACAAATATGGATGAAGTAAGCTCTGGAAATGCATATCTCAAGTTGTTTGGGGTTTGTCATCATCAGAATAAAACTAAGAGAGGTTGCTGGCAAAAATTTCTCTTTCAGGAAACCTATTACCTTAACCCATGTTAACAGGAACAGTTAGATTAGCAGGGAACATTAATCAATCCCTACTAGTACTACATATGCTATTTCCTAAAAGGCAAGACATACCTTTTGGATAAGATTTTTCAAACACAGCTAGCATAGAGTACAGAGAAAGAGGCAGGTACAAAAAGGCGTAAGGATTTTGTCTCACTGTGAAATGCGCTTTACGTCAGCTACTTTGACTGGATATCAGTTAACAAAAACATCCTTTTCCCAACGACATGTTTGGTTTTGTGGCTTTTATAATGGACTTGAGATAATTGCTTACTTTGTAGTTTTTATACCTTTTAAATCCTAATTATTTTTTACAGTGTCAATAGCCAAAATGCCCAGGGTTCAATACAAGTTGCTACAAAATCCCACGGAGGGGCCATAGTGAGCAATGATTTAGCAAACTTCTCCTCTACCAATCTTCTCAAGATAGGTCATTGAAATTTTACCTGACTGCCTAAGTCATTCAAAGGCTATTTAGACCAGTCATTTACCAGAAGGCATCCAAAATAAGTTAAATAAAATTTCTGCTTGATGCTAGATCTAACCCGAAAGCAAAATTTGTTTCCAATTTCTGATTGATGAAAATAGCTGCAATTAAAATATAAACAATCAGAGGAATAAGAGAGGGTTAGTTTTGGTTGATTGAATTTTTTAGTTTTTTTTAAACAGAAGAACAAAACTCCTAATAGTCTTCAGAAATATTCCAGCAAACCTGAGAATTTCTATGCATAGAATGACTCTTGAAAATAATTTTCTTAGTGCATCTTTATAGGAGTGATTCAGAATATCAACTCATTTGTGATTACTACAAATAGTTTTCTTTTTTAATTGCTAAAACTCAAGTATTTACAAAGGATGGTTTCTTTAACGTTTGTAGATACAAACCTATTAAGAATAATCTTTAATATGTTAACCACATTGTCCTTTTGCCTTCTGATATTCACTCATGCTGTCAACATGTCAGGAAAATCTCTTGCAGCCCAGAACTTGTTCCAACAACAAGTTGGAAACCAACTTGTTGGTTCCAACAAGTACTGGAAACCGTCTTTGACGAAATGAATTTTTACTCTTATTCCTGTCAATGCTAAACAAACAAACACTATCTGGGGTCAACAGGCTGACCTGTAAACCAGAGGATCTTGGCTTGTGGTGTTCAAACTACCCAGTATCTGCAAAACAGCAAAAGGTATTTAAAGAGGCTGAGGAGAAGGAGGAGAGCACTTTAGAAGAAGAAATACTCTTACCCATTAAATGAAGGAAAGAATTTAAAAGAAGAGTGGATGACTATTTAAAATGGATGACTATTTAAAATTTAGTCTAATTTTTATCTGACTGAATGTAAGTGTGCCAAGCCATGTACACCACAGTCTACAAAAAGAACAGGTAATTAATCAATCTTGCATGAGTGCAAATGCAACCTTGATCTTCTAAGGTTTTTCTACAGGACTTAGCTATTCAGGCAGTATAATCTTTATTATTGCTGAAGGGTTTAATATTTTCACATTGCTTGGATAACCAGTGGAGTGTAAAAACACAGGTATTCCATGAAGCTCTTTGTAGAATCACTTTCCAAACAGAATAACTCTTAAGTTATCTTGGAAAGTTTTTGTTTTTAATTTAATAGATCACAAAATTCTAAATATGTATTGGCCCACACACACAAAAACCCAGCTAAGACTGGTGTTTGCTTTTAGCCTGGTTTGATCAAACTCAGTTGTGAGTATGTGTGTATTTTTATCTGCCTCTCTCATCCAACCAAGCAACTCCTAAGCCAATTTCAGCAACATTGAAGAGAGAGTACAGGTCTTTGAAGTAGGTCTCAGTATTCTGGATGTCAAATTTTCTACAAAATTACTGGAAACAAGTAGCTAGGTAGAGATGAAAGGCCATCCCTTTCCTGAGCTGAGTTACAGTCTGTCCTACTGTCCTCACTTTGCCATCCCAGCCTGGGGTCATTATGTGTAAGCAACCATATATTTTAACTAGCATTGAACAAAGCTGTAAGCATTATTAGTCTCTGAACATCTTACCTGTGCTGGTTGCTGGCAAACCTTCTGTTGCTTGTACTTTCTCATCACTCTTATGCTGTGAGTGTTTGATAATGTTCAGTGAGATCCAGAGATACCAGTCAGCAGTGCTCAACAGCACTGAGCAGAACGAGTGATTAACTCAAGGTACAGATCTTTTGGTAATGGAAGCTGTGTAAAAACTTAGGTAATTTGTTTATGGAAAGATGTTGACTTGGCAGTATGCGATTAAAGCACTTGCTAGCACTCAACAACAAAGAGCCTATGCCCACAAGTAACATCAGAGAAGTAATTAAAGGAAAGAAAACAACTGATTCTATTTGGTCAAAATGGAGCTTTTGGGACATTTCTGCAATAAAAATCAGGAAGCCAAACCATCAATAGCTCTAGTAAAATATTTTTGAAAACTTTTGTCTTTCTGAGTAAGACAGTTTTAATCCCTTCTCACTGGCCGTCATTGTAGGGAAATTTAATTAGCTTTGGACAGCTGCCTAATGTTTACACAAAGTTTAACTGTGCTGGCTTCAACCAGAATTTTTATCAGTGCTCCTTATTTGGCCTGCTTTATTTTTTTTAATGTAGACTCACAACTTACAGCCTTCTCCTATTGCAATTCTTTTTTCTCACTGAAAAATTTTCCTCCAAGGCCAATTCCCTTATTATTCTATTCCCACCTCCAATTCCTTGTGCTTGTCTTGCTATCTATTGGTTACATGGACAGGATGAGGAAAAAGTAATGATGAAGGATAATATTTAGAAGCTGGTAGTTAACAAGAAATTTATAATGCAGTATAATGTGTCATAATGCTACCTACCACTTTTAAAAACTTGCCTAGTAATGGAAAGAACAATAATAAAAAGTGGGATTAGTGCTAAATGCTTATATTCTGTGCACAGGGAAAGAAGGATTACATCACACTAGAATTAAAAAAAAAGCCAGAGAATTCAGCAGTTAGAGTTGTTAATTCTGAAAGATACTATTGCAAAGAGGGGAAGTAAAAAATCTAGTTGAGGGTTGACATTTTGCCCTCTATTTAACAAACAGCCAAGATACCTCACATCAGCTTGCAAACCTATTTGGAGCAAAGTGAAGGACATACTCCAGTTTCACCATGTAACTCACCATGACTTGGGAGGAGTCCAGAAGAAGGTTCTCTGGGAAAGTGAATCTTGAGTACACATCCATCCTAAAACAAGTCAGGCGAACAATAACATTACCTTTTTTTTTTCACATCTTTAATACACTTCCTAATTAAAAACTCTTCAAGAATCTAATAGGCTAAATTAGAACATTGCAATTCCATTTTCTTAAAAAATGTTTTAATTTAAATAATTGCATAGGAAAAACAGAAGTCCCAACTCAAGGATAAGGCTGGTTGTGACGTGATCTCCCCTAATATTTGCCAAGTTGTTGAAGTTTTACCCTATAGACAGAGACAGAAAAGCCATCATCTCACTCCACATCCCTTGTTGGACATTACTAGAGCAGGTTTAGTCTGGGACGGAAACATAGGAACAGGTTACCTGGCTGCAGAGGTACACAGAGAAAGAAAGGATCAACGGAGTTTCTGGCTTTTCAGATAAAAGGACCACAACCAGAGAGGGAAGTTTATGAAGGCTTATCTGCATTTCTAATTTGGAACTGATGGCTTTAATTTGGCTGTTGAGGTTGGGAAAACTGTGGCTTCAGGACAGAAAGTTCTCTACATCTATGCCCTGCTTCTGGTTTGGGAAACTGATTAATGGCCTTGAAAGACAGCTAAGGGTATCAGAGGTGCAGAATAAAAAATAAAGTAAGCTAGTTAGGAGTTTTTATCTTTCAAAAAGGCAGGACAAATAATAGAGCTTCACCACACAACAGGCCTTTCACAGTGTAATATTGTCAGCTCACTTCTGTGGCAGCATGAACACAAACTGCAGGGTGTGGAACAAGTTGCAGTAAGCTGGTGAAAAAGGCAATTAGTGGGAGGAGAAAACTCCAGGCTATTTCCCTTCTTCCTACACATTATTTTAAGAAAGCATCACTGCATGACACATAGCTCCCCTTGCTACCTACTTTAATCTATACTTAAGGAACATTAAGCAGGTAAGGCAGGGTAATGCTGCTCACCCAGCAGAAACTAAATAAAGATGAATGAGGAAGATACATTCATTGTCTCTTTCAAAAAAGAACCAGAGGATGTCAAAGAAAACTAGGAGGTGTCAACTTCAAAACATGTATTGTTTGTCATATAATGCCTGGGGAATCTTCCTGGCACAGCTGGCACAGGAAGTTACCGATTTAAAAAAAAAAAGAGAAGATACTAGATTACCTGCATTCAAAAAGTAATTTGGGAAAAAAAAAAGCTGGAAAATACGATGATCCCCCATTTTTTTCACATTAATGACACTTGGAAAACTCAGAGCTGAACTAAAAATTTCTAAATTACTATCTTAGCCAGAAAACAGAGAAAAAAAAAATACTAGATGCCTGTAAAATGAGTAGATGTTGGTTTTGTTCCCTAATACATGAAATGCAGTATTGCATACTGACTTGTCTTTGGTGTTGTTTTGGCTTTGTGATTAAACTGCTGAGACTTTACATGCAGTCATATATTTAGCAAATATAGTAAAATGGGTGAAGAGGTCAGCATGTAGACAGCAAAAGGAGAGAATCATATATCCAAGGATAAATACTCAATTATATATAAAACAACATGTGATAGATATTTTCATCTGGCTGAACTATAGTAACTACTCTGCTAATCCTATCAAATTCCAATTTATGTACTTCACTGCAAAGCACTTGGCCTCAGACACAGTCTAAAAATCTGTTGGAGAAACAGTGTCTCTCAATGGCCATGCTTACATGCTATGTGTGCTTTTCTTCTCTAAAGACATTTGCCACAACCATGTGGATGGGCTGGCTACAGAAACCTAGGTAGGATCTGCTTATGTTCTATTTTTACTTTGTTATTGATGCTGTGGTTGTGTTCATTCAAGATACAGTGAAGGAGTTAGCCTAATTTCCTGCAGAAGCAGCCACAGTGTTTTGCCCTGGCAAAGTGCAAAACCCTTGGCATGTTACACCAAAATTATAGAACAAGGAGGAGGATTTAAAGATGATCAGTTCCTACAGGTTTCTTACAAGACAGAGCAGAGAATAAGGAAGACTGGGATTAGAAATTTTGGAAATTCACTCCTCTTTTTTTTATCTTTTCAGGCAATTACACAGCCAAATATGTCAATCCAGAGTTTGTTAATACTCTGCAGAGGAGAGCTAATAGGGAAAACAGAGGAAAATGTTCTTGGTGTTTACAGAGACAGCAGAATACCTTTGCATATTTCAATCAAAACCCCCACATTTAATCAAGACACATAATTTAGGAGATTTCTTCATCCTATTGCTTAGAGAATTTCTTGGCTTGTTTACCACAGAAAATGAGTGCAGTGCTCTGTTTCTTCTGCTACTTGTTCTCTTTTTTTCCCTTCAGTAATAATCTTAGCCAGGTCCTTCCTTTCCTCTTCCATTGGACAGTGAACAGTTTTGCTTTCAGACATATTTAGTATTCTGCTGAATGCTTTCTTCTCCCCTGCATCCTAAACCTCTTCTTAAAACTTTGTCACCTTTTCTTCTAAGGTGAAGCACCACTGCATAAGATGAAGAATTTGGTGTATTTTAAAATCAATAAAGGATACTTTTGTGCCAGGTATTATTACAAACTGTATTTCTGCAGTATGATATTTCCTCATACATTTACTTCACTCACTCTTGTAATGGCAATAAGATCACAACTACAAACTCGAATTTCATCCACTTGTCTTACCTGGGCTCTTTTTTCCTTGCAGCTATCGCTTTCTCTGACAAAACACTGGCTTGTACACCCGTGTACAGCCTAAAACTAATAAATGTTCCATTTACTTTCTGGGTAAGAGCTCATTTATCTTCCACTGAAATCTTACCCATTGCTTTTGTGAAGGTTTGCCTTTCATAAATGGTGCTGGGGATGTCCTCTTACCCAAGTTGTTCATGGTTAGCTAGTGCTTGCAAATTCGTGGAAGTCAAGGTAACACAGCAGAATGCTTTCCAGACTGTGTGGCTTTTTATTCTTTGTCCCAGTCAAGACAGCTCTGCATGTTGTTTTTGTGAATTCAAGACTTTAAGCTTTACTTCCCTTTTCCCCCACATCTCCTTTCTGGGCTTTTGCAATGACCCCAATATCAGAACATTGTTCTTTCAGTTCTGCACTTGTGATTGCCATTCCCTGTCTAAACCCCACACTTTCTTGAAGGTTAATGCTGGTTTCCTGAAGTCTCTCTTTTGACATTTTTCCTTAAAGCCAATCATAGGAACTGATCAGGATCTCATGCAGTGCCTTGCAAATTGACAAGTTGTCTCTTTAGCCTCAGAAGAGAAACATGCTTTTCTTTGTCTACTCAGTCTAAAATCTGTCTCTCATATGGGTCACTTTTACCTCGAGTGAAGAACTCACTCCTCAGATTTCTGTGATGTGGAATATCAGTTAGTCGTCTCTAGTTAGTTAGTTAGTCATCTCTAGTTAGTCTGAGTTAACTGTAACATATTATTAATATGAGTTATTTGTTGTCATAAGGATGAGGCTATATTCTGTTTGTTTTCCTTGCTGCTGGCTCCCACAACTCTCAGTACTATTCCATTATTCCACTATGAGCGCATTCCCATCACCATCCACATTTCCAGGTGTTTTAGAGAGGCAGATTGCTAACAGTGGTACCTTAGTTCAGTACTATTAGTGCTCAACAATCACTGAGAGCCAAGTAATTTATCAGAGAGCCATTTATTTCATGGTGCAAGCTCTGACCTCTTAATTGCACACATCTTTACTCCCTGCAACTGCCTCTTTACCACCAAAACATCTTATAGGTATGATTATTACAGACATGGGAAAAACAAGGCAGCCCATGGAAGATTTGTGAGGAGAAAGAGGATTCATAAGGGACTACTTGAGAGAGAAAACATGAAAACAAAGTTAGGTCCAGGAGGGAGCAATAACCTGAAACAGGAGAAGAAAAAGTGTAAACAAGAGGCTCACTTAGTTTTGCTTCACAGCCCCCAATGTACCATGGACCATTCAAGAAAAAATGTCATGGAAAAGTGTTAGTATTTCTCCTGCAACATGCAGCAGTTTTAAGAGAAAAGAGGATTTTTTTTTTCCTTTTAAATCCAAGAGGTAGTATGAAGAGGCTCTTCACATCCCCTGGTCACCAGCATGAATTCCAGCTGATAAACTTAATTTGACCTAATGATGTGAAATAAAAGTAATACTTTCTCTTACAGCCCTTATACCTGCCAAAAATTAAGTCACTTGACTTATGTTCCCTACACTAGGTAATACCAGTGCATTATTGAAAAAAATTACTGAGACCAGTAAAAATGTGAGGATTTTAATCCTCCTAAAAAAAGGACCCACATGATAATATGGACAGAGATTACACTGAACTTTTGGTTTGGCTTTCAGATGTTATTTCTTGCTTTACCTCCTGCGTGTCTGATGAAGCATTGCCAGCTCTCCCAGATTTGTACAGCCAAGGGATTTGAGCCCCTGGGGTAGGAACAATTCCGCTTCCTGACAATGTCAAGCATTTTTCTTTTCCATGGTAGCCCCCATATGATGATTAATTTTATGTTCCCTGCTATTTCTCCAATAAACACAGCAATTAATTGCATATATTTTAGTCTTAGGACCAAGCTTACTCTCTCTCCTCCCAGAATCATTCTACATTCACTAGCCAGTGTAATTTCCCTACTCAGTTTGGCACCTGTATTTAACAAACAATAAGCACAGGATGAGATGACCTTAAAACATGATTGAACTCAGCATGCAGCCCATAGGAAATATGTGTGTGTGTGTGTGTACTGAGGGATTTCAAAAGCCTTGAAGTAGTTCGTTTAGATGCGGGCAGCATAAAGTCCTTGTTTTGAAAATACTTTTTCTCATTACTATTATCAATTCTAAGGAGCTCTTTGGTTTTCCACTTTTCAGTTGGAATCCTATTCATATTCACATTAATTTGATTTAAAGTTTACATAAAATGAAGGAAAAAGCTTGAACAGAATTCATATTCCCTTTATCTCTGCACCAAAAATAAGAAGGATGAAGTTGAACAAACTATTTCCTTTTGGATCAAAATAATTTCTACTTATTTCTGTCCAGCTGCCCTTCTCAGCTCCAGGGGTTTTGAGCAGTGCAGCACCAAATCAATGCTTCTCTTATTAATCCAGCATTACCTGAGTGTGCCTCTACCTGGGTGCTTCCCAGTTTCCTTTGCCAGCCTGCCAGGGTGTGTCTGGTCCTGGGGAGTCCACTCTCCTTTCCCAGGACAGCTGAGATTTCCTTTTGGACAAGATTTGTTGTGGTGAAGGGGAACAAGAGAGAATGAACAGGACCCATTTTTTTTTCCCAGGGAAACAAAAGCAGAGCTGCTTGCTTGTGCCTCCATTTGTCTGCCCATGTAAATGCCTCTGATTCTGAGAGAACAGAGATGAACCTTCTGCTTGCTTCTTGCAAGAGTTCTTCATCAGGTTTGTCCTCTCCAGGACACAGAGAGAGAGGGGAGATTGCATGGGGTGATACAAGCTGAGACATGGCTGAGACTTCTGGTTAGGGAGCAGCCATCTAAGAAACTGAAACTTTCAGTGCTGTATTTACAGAAGACAAAACAAGGATTTTTACTTGCCAGTGGTGCTTTGCTCATCCAACTGCTCTGTGGACCAGCACAATCAGTCACCTAACAGAGATACCCTATAAAGGTCAAGCAAAATTTCAGTGCAAGACTTAGGGATACATTAAAGTGGTTGCTGATGGCAGAGTTTACTGAAGGGTAAACAGATTTCATGAAAAACGCTAAAAAAGCAACTTTTTAAAATGCACCTTTCATCCAGAAAGGGAGTTCCTACAACCTGAATTTAGAGATGACCCACACCCAAAGGCTTATACTGCAAAACTGCTCAAATTCTCCTGCCCCGAGAACATACCCATTTTCCAAACTGATTAATTGAGACAACAGCTAATTCCTTTGGATCAGCCAATTCAAGCCAATTCACCAACTGGAGCTATTTAGCTGTGCTCTCAATTTTTTAAAACTAGCATGTGGAAAATCATATTAAAAACTCACTATTTCCAAAGTCACCATTATTGTCCAAAATATGTTTTGTTTAGGAAATTTAATCAGGCTTTGTTCACAGCACATGGGAAAAAAATTTGCTCTTTCTGCAGTGCTGAGAGCTCCTTTGTGGGTGAAGTACAAAGAAGGAAGAATTGCACATCAAATTGCAACTAGATAAGGCATATCTTGTGATGAGAAAAAGTGACAGAATTTGGTGGATTGTTGGATTTTAACATCACTACTTTTATGGAAAATGGCATGTGGCTTTCATAACCATGAAGATTCAATGCTCATTTGAGCAATCACACCTCTCACAGCATGCTTGTTCCCTGACATTTATGCTGGTAGCTGTCTCTGAGCAGCCCCTCATTGCAAATCTCTAATGCCACTTCTTGTGTCATTAATTTTCCTGTGAAGATCTTCAACTCACTGCCTTACCACACTATTTTGCTCACAGTTTCTGATGAAACCACAGCCAAGATAATATCAAACACAGCATAAAATGGAGAGAGGGAAAGCATTTAGTCCTTAAAAATTCACTGAAATTTGCTGACCCATAAAGAAGGACATTTTGATAAAGTACTTCCTCAGAAAAAAAAAAAATTCCTCAAGTGAATTGAGGTGTCATACTTCATACTTGGACAAATAAAAATCTTGACACTGTATCTTGGAATACAAAATACTGCAATTCCCATTTCAGGATACAGAGGTTGAAAATATTCTGTAGATGAATACCAATCCCTGCTAATACTTGACCCTTGGAGAGGTCATTAACTAGCAATCTCTGAATGAAACCAGGAGGCTGTAAGCAGTTTTTGGCACAGTTGATAGAAAGGACAAGTTTCAGCTGTTGGCTTTTTTTTCCCCCTTTCCCCAAATGATGCTGTAATTACAAGGAAATTTTTTTTGAGAATGTGGGACTAATCAAAAGAGGGAATCCATGAGGAGAATGGAAATGAGGAAGAACAATTTAGTAGCAGAAAATAGAAATCTCAAGGGGAATGCAAACAGATGGACTTCAGGAAAAAAAAAATTAAATTATATTTTAGGAGTATTACTGATGCCTGTTGAGGAAAAGGGTTAATTAGCAGATAAGGGAAGAATTTTGCAAAACTGTTTTGGCTGAAGAATAGAAAACTTCAACAGAAGCAATTGAGAGATAAACAGACCACATTCCCTGTGAAAGGTGAAACAGCAAAGCCTCCAGAGATGTCAGGCACTGAGAGGCTCTTGCTGTAGAGCTGATACCAACAAACTGTCAGCCCAGGCAGCACGGCTTCTCTGCATGAAAACGCAGCTTCTGTAAGAGCTGTCTGAGGGATAAAGAGAACAGAGCTGCTGCTGTAACAAACTCAGCATGTTGTTTGCATTTTCTGGTAAAATCCATTAGCAAACTTTAAAAGTCAGAAGACTTCTCCATCCTCCCCAACTGTACATGCTTGGTGTATCAGTAGATCAGTTTTGTTGGCAAGGTGATGCAGCAGACAAATCTGTTCACTGACTAAGGGTGTTTCCATCCCAAAACACCTTGGTGATAATTCATGGGTGTGGCTATTTGTGCTGCGGGCAACTGAGGCATAGGACCAACAAGTGAGAGAGATGCCACAGAACAATTTCTTGTGAGCCATTGTGTCCCTTTAGCTACATATAACTATCTGTGTGAAAGCCCTATAACATTCACCTTTACCTGCCCTGTAGGAGGGGAGAATTTTGAAGGAAAAAAGAACATGTTGAAAACCAGCAAAACCCGCCGCGCCCTCGCTCCCCGCCTGGAGCCGGCTGCTGATAAGAAATTCCCGAGGCAGGGCACACAGGTTCTTGCCAGGGTCCAGGGCAGCAGTCATAACGAGCCTTGAGCAGCAGCATCGCGGGAGATTCGGGAGGATCCCGGCTCCCGGCTCTCTGTTCCCGGCTCCCGGCTCCCCTCCCCCGGCCGCGGGCGGGAGCGGCCGGCAGGGGGCGCTCCGAGCCCGCCGCCCGCCGCAGCGCCGAACCGGGGCGGAGGAAGGTCAGCAGCATCCCCCTCCTCCTCCAGCTTCTTGCAGGTCTGCTGGTTTTTTCAACGGAAATTATAAGCTCCCCGAAGAAACTAGCCGCAGGACCTAAACCTAGGAAATAATGCAGGAGGGAAAAATCTAGAAAATATGACATCTAAATATTGCAGGGCTTTTTTTTTTTTCGGTTTTTTGTTTGTTTGTTGGTTTTTGTTTTGGTTTTTTTTGCGTTTTGGTTTTTTGTTTGTTTTTTTTTTAATAGAAAAGCAATAGCACAATATAATTTCATTAGCAACTGGAGATCAGAGGAATCCCGGCTTGTTTCCAAGTGCTTCTTGGTTGCAGAAATGAAACATTTACAGAATTTATTAGCCTAGTATTAAGTCTTGAATTCTGCAACAAACCCTTATTCTCTCCACCCTCTATCCAAAACCTGCCAAGAAATCCTTGTGTACACATCCAGTGAGGCCCCAGAAACAAGTCCGTCTATTTTCTGTGAGCCTAATTTTTTTTGCACAATGTGAGAGGTTGAACATACTGCTTGCCAGGTGTTGTAGACAATTTCCTGTTGTGCCTCTATAAACACCACACTGATTCTTCTAAAGAGACTGCCTCGCTTACAGTTTAACACCTTTCTTTTTCCTTTGTCAAACAGTATTTCCTGTTGCACAGTAATTTGGGTTCTCTCACAGAACTCATCACTCAATACTTAATCAGTCAATACTGCATGAGCACACCATCTTTTCTCCTTCATCTTCTCCCTTGAGGAGGTCTTACCCTCTTTGCCTCCTGTACTGCCACTCACAACTCACAAAGCTGACTCTACCTCAGGCTCCTTCCATACAACAAAGCCTGCATTTGCATCACTGCCTCCCCTCTCCTGCGGCCTGACCTTTCCAGGCAGGCACAGCTGGTCACCCTGATTTATTATTCCCTCACTAGCTGTGCTCGCTTGGGCATATGGGATCCCACTACAGAGGGGAGGCCATGACACCAAACTTCAGCTGGAAAGGTGGCATTTAGCAGAGGCCACGTGCCTCAAAGGCACATCCTTCTGTCACCACCTGCTGTTGCATCCCTGTCTGGGCTCCTGGTTTGGTGATGCTTTCCTTCATACAACCAGGCACAGCATTCTCATTTCTCTGAGATACCATTAGACACTTCCTTGTTTAAACTAATAGAGTAACTAGTTTGTGAGTGACTAAGGTGCTAAAAACTCTGCTTAATTACCTCAGGAACGCTTTTTTGCTTCCTCAGGCATGAACTTTGAGTGGTTCCATTGAATGGGAGGAGATACTTAAGGCTACTGAACGTCTGTTTGAATGCCTCATTGAACTGGAGATGTGAGCTGGCTCCTGTTGAGCAGGTGTACCACATCAGAGCTGTGCTAATGGGCACTTTTGGAAGCAGCCACAGAAAAATATTGAGGCTGACCTGGCCTGGATGTACTTTAGGGCTCCAGCTGCAGCATTTTCACAAGGCAAATGAAGACACTCATTTAAAAAGAAACATTCATTTAGGGGTCAGAGACTACTTTTCTGACTAATTCTAAGACAATCTCTCCATTGTTTGTTCAGTATCTTTTCCTGAAGAGAGTCCTCCAGAGAACAGAAAACCAAACTCCAAACAAACTAGAAAAGGTCCAAAAGACAAGATCTGCAAAGAAATATTTGATTAATTGGGTGGGTTTGATGTAGAGAAGAGAAAGACAAAACTAAAAAAACTTCCAACTTCCAAAACTTAAACCTTCCTTGACAGGTTTAATATTTCTTAAAAAAAATTCCCAAGTGGCAACCCAGACCACCTCTCAGATAGGATTCAGACATGGTGTTGATCATATAGAGGACGCCCTGATCCTCTGCCTTATTCTCAAACTTCTTTCATCTTCTGTACACATTAATACACAGAAACTTTAAATATTATACAGATGGTTCACTATTTTTCTCCTTGTCGACACTGTTACCATACTATTCTATCTGCTCTCTCAGTTTTAAGCCTGTGTTCAGCTTGCTTCAAGGAGGAAGAAAATAAACTATTATCCATGTTCCTGGTGAATCAAAAAGAACCAAGTAAATTGCAGTAATGCAGATGTAGGATAGGCAGTCTGAAAAGCTTACTAATACTTATGGGTGGGAAAACAGGAGAATAGTTCACCCAACCAAACTATGGAGTCTGCCTCCTCTGACCTGCTTCAAAGCAGGCTACAAAACAATCTGTCAGAACTGAGAGCTCCTGCACATTGCCTTAGGCTTAGGATGATGCCTAGGAAAATCACAAGTACCCTGTGTGCTGTGTCTGCTGAAAGGCAAGGCAAGGAAGAAAACATCTTTGGCAAAAAGAAAAGGAAGTACTGTGTAAATGGTGCTATGGTCATACTAAAGAGAAGAATTCAACTTACATCACTGTCATTCTACTTATCAGAAACACTTAGTTTGCTTAAGCATACAATATCTAGAATAGTAATTCCCTGAATTTATAAATTACCTTGTTGAAATGCTATTGCTTTCACATCTGTGTCTGAAACTGATTTCCACCATGACTAGAGCTCTGTAGTAACTTTTCTTTTACCTTTGTTTGATTTTTTATAATGCATTCTTAAAGAAAAGGAGTATTGTATGCAATAAGGAATTAAAGTAAAAGAAGAAAAAAAGCTACTGTAAATCAGGACATCATGTCTCTTTTTAACCATAAGAGATGAAAAGAAGTGAGGGTCTAGCAAACATCAAAAAAATGAAAGCATGCAATAAAAATGAAAAAAAAAATATACATGAAACCTAAAATACATTTTTTTAAAAATCCGTACAGCACTGGTAATAATTTCAGTAATGATGTGACCTTTTGTTGCCTTCTAATAAACACAAAATTCTGGATTAAGGTGTGATAGAATAATATTGAGGATATAAAGGAGAGGCAGCATTTTACACCAAATAATGGTGAGTGTGTCTCTACTGAGAAGCAGAGAATTTTTGACCCTTGTTTTGCTGCACCATATGAAATTCAAACCAACCAGATGATCCCATCTGAACCTGGAACTAGTTTCTTCTAGATGACTATCTGTGCAAGTATCCAAATACGCCTCCAAAGTGCCTGAAGATAAAATACAAGTAATGGGAGGCGACACTAAATTGCTTGGACTGTGAGCGAGCCAACTCTTCTTCAAAACTTATTTCCTGGAGAGATTCCAGACTTATTTTCAATTAAAACAAGAATAAACAACTTTTGCTGTACTTGCTCTTCAGAGACTCCTCTTCTTCCTCAAACTGCAGCTCTTGGGCATGTGACTTCATTTAAAAAAATGAAACACTCTTAGGCCATCTGTGTTTTTCTGCATAGCAAGCAGCCTTATGTAATCCTGTTCTGCTGACCTCTCTCCTGCTGCAAGGCCTGTCTGCAGAGCCATTGCATTAGGAGGAAATGGCAAGAGGCCTTTTGGAATACTCTCTCCCTTAGCACCATCATAAATCAGCCCAACTCCTACACTTTTGGGCACTGCATCCATTGTTGTGTCTGACATAAGGCCATCCCCCCCTCTTCCCCAGGCCCTAAAGCACATGTCCTGATCTTGCCTTCTCAGCAGAGGATTTATGGGAGGGGATGAGAAATTCCAAAATACAAATTCCTTCGGAAATGAGCATCATTCAGTGTTGGTGATGTGTCCCCTTGGCTTATTGGATGAACAGCCCATAGCACGTCATCCTAAACTTTACCACAATTAGTCATGAAGTTAATCCAGGACTGGGAGAAGGGCAGTGGCTGCATTGTTGGAAGGACAGCTAAATGAGAACATATGTGCTACTGAGAAACAGCTACAGCTACGTCCTCACTCCTAACTGCATTGTGAAACAAGGCTGACACAGCCTCAAAACTATTAACTTCCTGTCTTGGTGATAAACTTCAGTACCCTGCTTAAGAGTTCTGAGGCTAGAATGAATTTCTCCATGCCGTCTCAACCCTCTTACCAGTTTTCTAAACAAATCTTTTTTGGTTTGTTTAAGCTAAAACTGCGAACATAGATGTTCATATATAAAAAAGCGCTATTACATTATGCATCCAAGTGTATATCCATCCTTGCTACGGCATTTCCTTAGATATTCTTCAGCAATGCCTGTGATCTAAGCATGTGGCCATTTAATTTGCAGAAACAAAGCCAGAAAAAAAGCAGGGCAATTGCTTCTGTTCCTTAGTTTACCTAACTTTGAGACAGGCACATTAAAGGCCTTTCACCTGAAATTCACTCTGACAATTGAAGACTGACCAGTGTTTAGTTCCATTTGGGAAGGATATTAGTTCTTCACAGCGGTGGAGACCCTACTCTTGTATGAGAGTTTGAACTACAGTCATGTTTTTGCCAAAAAGGCAGATATTGCGTTTCTGCTGTTTCTGATACATTTGTTCACTGATTTCTACTGGTGCAAAACTTTTCATCATATACTTGAACTCATACAAGTATTGAAAAGCAGTGTTTTATTCTGTAAATAACAAACTCTTTGCAGACTTGAACTATGTCTATAATACCAGCTTGAAACATCAGCATTGATGTATTATGCCATCTTGACTGTGTTCTTATTCCTGTTAGTATTATATGGATAAAAAATAAATAAAGAAAAGTAATGTTTTTCTGTCTGTGTAAGCAGCTGTTTTTAAACAATAGCCTGTAGGACAACAGGCAAAACAGAGAAAGCCAGAGCTCCTGGTACAGCATGATGGGCAGGTTTCCCACCAGAAATGGCTTCATTCTGGTACTGTTGCAAGGATTCTTAGGACTGCCCCAGCCAGGGCTCGAGGACAGCCAGCAGGATGGTGGGCTATACACTAGATACCCTAGATGGCTCTATGCCAGAGCAGCCTCAGGTTCTGGTGACAGTGAGGTTACTTTCTGTCACTGTCTACCCTTTAAGATGACACTATTTCTATGCACCTCCTCCCCTTCATTTCCAGCAGTTTGAAATTGCAATCAACAGGCCAATATTTAAACACTTGGCTGCCCGACCATTCTTTGTCCCCAGTAGGACACTTCAAAGGGCAGCAGGAAATATTTCCTTGCTGATTGATTACTCTGGAGGTAAAATGCTCTCTGGGTGAGGACTGGGAACAAACTCCCCTTCACATGTGAATATTTAGAAGATGAAAAGGAGAGTGAGAGGTCCTAGAGAAAGAAGGATGGGGATAATAACTACCACAGGTAGCCCACACAGGTCATATCTACTCTTGCTTTACCTGCAGATTTACCAAAAAGTGGCATTTTGTGAGTTTTGCTTCACAGCAAGGAGGAGATGGAGACCCAAATGACCAGAGGCTAAAATTAATAGGAATTCTCAAAATGCCATCTCAGTGTTTCCATTTGCTGTCAATACACCCAAAAAACAGCATTGTAGCCATCCTCTCTTTCTGTTTACTAATCTTTGCTGGTAGGAATACAAATAATAATTTTTGAAATAAAAGCCATGAAACACTAGAATCATAAAACAGGTTTTACACATTGTCTCTTAGGATGTACCTGCACAAAAAAATACAAAGTACAGACTGCTGATCCAGCCTGTGTACCTGGAACAGTTAAGCTTTTCCCTGTTTCTTAGCCCATTCCAAATGGCATTTGCTATTTTTTCATAGCAAATTGCATGGCTACATCTAAGATAGGGGATATTTAAGTACCATAATAACTTACATAGGAAAATGGCCATTTCTCCTTGATGTGGAACCTTTCAATTGAATCTGGAGGCCTTACTGATGATTCACTGCATCTCCACTATAAAAACATGGGCTTTATAAAAGAAATTTTGAAAAAGAGTCAGTATTTTGTAAGAAGTCATGTTAAATAATAATAAAGATCATTTCTGAACATGAAATCTATTACTCTTCCTCAGGAGAATTATTGTGGATTGACAGCATTATAATTAGGCAGAATTTCATTTTACAACTAAAATATCACATTATCAACCACACAAAAGGAGAAGAAACACTGAATTTTTAAGTTCACCCTTACCGTCTCTATTTCTGATTTTTTTGTGTGCCTACCACCACATCACTAACAGGCAAAGCACTAATGGCATTAACAAAATTATCTGGCAAAAGAATGATTTTTTTGCTGGTATATATTACATAGGCTTTTTCCTCAGAACAGGTTTTTGGACACACATTCTAGCATCTGTGATCTTTTAGGTAATCATAGGATGGAAGTGCTTATCTGAGAGATGAGGTTTCTTTCTTTGTACTCTTTGGCAGCTGAAATGAATAATACCTTAATCCTTTGGCTACTTCATTTGTAACTGCTTGGTAATTGTGAAAGGGTACATTCCTGCTAAAGGATTCATTTAGTTCCTGCATGAGAATTTTCAGCACATACCACATATGCAGCAGCCCTTCTCAAGAGAAGGTGACTCAGTTTCATCTAAAACATTAGGAATGTGCACCTTCCCTGCTTCTGATTAATTTCTGAGAACTGAATACAAGCAAATAGCATTTCCACAGCCCTTGCTGATTCTAATAGTCTCTCTCCTGAAACTGCAGGTGAGGAATGTTCATTTTCAAACCACTGCCTATAATACCAAAGATGAATAAAATTACAGGTTTTCAAAAATGCCAGATAAATAAAATCATATGTTTACCTTAAAATAGGCCATCATTGCAGTTTTATAGCCAAACCTCTCTGTGAAATCAGGTGAAAAATCACTGGTTTCCCAACACATATTTTCATTGCCCTTTTTTTTTTTCTGACCACTCAAAATCTCTGAGGGCATATATGAAAGAGTAAAAGACTGTACAGATTGCTGAACTCCCTCATATTAGTCTGAAGGGAAGAGATACAAATAAACATCAGAAAAAGACATAAGAAGTTACCGTTTTTCAAGATGCCTGAGGCTAATGAATTCTGGAAAGATGCAAGGTCATGTCACCAGGCAGAGTATTGAACCAATTAGAAAATGACTCACCAAAATTTAATGGAAGCCTCGTTCAAATCTGTAGTGAAATTTAAGTATATAGTGGAAAAAGTCACGTACTGCCCTTCATTGTGCAATGTTCTGTGCTTACAGAATCCTCCAGGGCTGGCATGTCTGAGCCATGGGTAACCTATTCCTCCAGCCCTAGACTGTACTCCTCTCATCAGGAGCTAAAGACAGACAAATGTAGCAGAGTTCTGATGAAAGTTGAAATAATTCTGTAAACTGAGTTTTTATCTGAGCTTCAGTTGGGACACTTTAGTTTCTGTTTGTGCATCTACCAGTGCTTGACTGGCTCCTTGGAACTTTGAGATGGTGTGTGTATTTATGAATAACATTTTGATGCATTTTTGAACTCAGCACCTCCATCATGTAGCATTCAGTTACAAATGATGGTATAATAATTGACATTTTTATGATGTCAGCTAGTATTCAATTTTCATAAATCGTTGATTTCTGATACCAAGCCAATACACTCATGAAATGCCTAAAATAAATTTTACTTATCTTAAACCCGTGATAGTTAGATATTTGAATTTGCTGTTGAATCATCATATTTTATTTGCATGGACTGCATCAAAGGTTATTAGTACTTTTTCATTTGAGTAGACGTATTGGAGATGTGTGCCAATAATTCAGAGGTAACTGATGTGTCTGTCTGCAAATTCACAGATTTCATATAGATCTTGTCTGTTATAATGTGACTCATTCTTCTGCCCATGATCATTTGTATGCAGTGACATTTGTGATTTAATTTTACAAATCAAACTTAAATCATCAATACAGTTCAGTTTTTTTGGCATGATAATTGGACAGTATATTATTGAATGTTAGGGTCCATTCCCATTTTCCTTCAGCTCAGTTCTCAGCAATGCAATCTATATTTATATGATGCTAAAAAAATTATTGATATCAACTGCCTCCATCTGTTGTACAATGAGATACTGAAGAGGCAAACAAGCTCATGGGTGATGCAGGGAGTGGAGCTCTTGGGACACAGGTTTGGATCTCGGCTCTTTCCTGTTCTGTTTGAATGACTTATATTGACTTCTGGTGTCTCAGATAACTGCCTGTAAAATAGTAGCTCTGTTTGTCTCATGTATAAAGGCAGAGATAGGGACCACTCATCCTGCTGGTTATACATATGTCCAACACAGTAGGTCTCAATCTTATTTGGAGCCTCCAAGCATGACTGGATATCAATACAGTGAAAGGCAGTAGAGAATTCTGTATTGATTCACTCATTAAAACCTTTCAAATGTTTGCAACAAGAAGCCTCTTAACAGGGACCAGAAGTGTTATCCCAGATTCTGAAGTTCTTCCATATATGACTTTTTTGCTATGGTATTTGCATCCTGCTTCCTGTTTGATGACAATCTAGTCTCAAGAATTTCCTCTCTACAGCCCCGTTTTCAAAACACAATACTGAAAAGCCCCATACGCTTGCTGTCCATTGTGTGACATGATACTGAATTCTAGGATCATCTTAGAGAGAGGAGCATTAAAGAAATTTCTCCTTGAGGAGAATTGTTTAGGTTGGTTTGGATTTTTTATTTTGGGGTTTTGTATTTTCTTTGGTTAGTTTTGTTTGTTATATACCTGAGATAATTTCCTCTTTTTGCTCATGTTAGGATTTGTTTAGGGTTGGAAAAGTGAGGGACAAAATTCATAAACATCCTTTATAGGCTAAATTTATGAGTAAAGTGGGTAAAGTTGTCACTGAGAATGCAAATTTAATTCGAGGCCATAGAGGAATTTTTGAGTATATTAGTGTAACCTAGGGGATGAGTACCAACTTTACACATTTCTGGACATTTTCTCACCTCTGAATTTCTAGGAGTATGTTTTGCTACATTTCCCTTGAGAAATACAGTTTCTTTTGATTTCTATCAGTCTGCATTCCATATGGTGACACTAAATGATGCATTCTGTCCTCAGCAGCTGCAAAGTTGATGGGTGTGAAAGGAACTTGCCACCTTCAGTCCTTGCTCCTCACTGTGCCAAAAAGAGCCCCACACCTACTAGTTTTAAAGACAGCAGAGGTGGCATGAGCTGGACCATCTGATAACAGGTCTAGTCAGAGGCATTCTGGGTGTGAAGACTTCTGGTCAGAAGATGCTAAATAATATCTCAAGGGAAAATTTAAATTTTTGCAGTAATACTAAAGGAATGCTGGTATCCTGAATGTGACAATGTTTTTCTTCAAATAGCTGACTGAAATATGGAGTCAGAAGTTTCATTTCCTCACTGGGGGACTCTTTGTGTTGGGTACGTATATCTTGAATCAATGAAATCCTTCAGCCTGTAATTAATTAGCTCAAATAGCTTTGATGTTTAGAGAGAGAGAAGCAGATTGCCTGTAAGGCTCAACACTCTCAGTAGCTTACAGGCCTCTTCTGGCAGGCAGGGGTTTAATAGCACTACACACTGCAAAACAGCTCAGCCAGGGCTGTATTTCGATTATTGCTTGCCTGCTGTGGAAGGTGGAAGTTCTCTGAATGTGAGTGTTTGGACATCTGATCAACTTTTGTAAATGTGAGGATGAGGTGGGGGAAATTTGACATGGAGTACTTGCCACTTGTCGGAGAAGGCTTGAGTCAGATCTTCCCGTGCTCCTGGGACTGCTTCCACTTTGGTGTGTGAATGTTCCAGGTATTGCAGATTACAAACAGTAGCTACTGAGATGAAAAGAAAACTATTGATTGAAGGGAGAGCGAGAGCAGATGGAGGGCTCCTTCTTGAATAGAAAGAATTAAGAGAGAAAAAAATAAGAAGTAGGGGCAAAGAGAGGGGAAAAATATAATTGACAGAGCAGTATATCACAAATGTACCACAGAAAAGAGATTCTATGTACTCCAAGGTTAGCAATGTCTGACTCTGCACTTCAGATCAGTTTTACTCAAACCATGTGTGCTGTTTGGTGTGTGTTTTATGTGTGTTCAATTACAGGGGTTATCTGTTCCTGTAGGGGTTATCAATAGGGGTTATCCAGTCCTTCAGGTTAATTCTTCACTTAGTCATCTACTGATGTAGAGTGAATGCCAAATACTTTAAAGGAAATAGCAATAGTAGGAATCAGCTCATATCATTCCTAATGTGCACTAGGATTGTTTTTTGTTTTTGTTTTTGTTTTTTTTTTTTTTATAGTTGTTTTGTTGCTGTGTTAAATGTTTCCAAATTGGCTTGTGGCCCAGAGACAAGAGAAACACAAAACATTTTCTCTGGTATCTTTGTCATGTTTATTTTCCTCCCTTATTTAAATGGGGATGTTCTTTTTGCCCTAAGGTTACAAAGTAGCAGATGCTTTTCAAGCTCTCCAAGCTATAGTAAAAATCATGCAACTTTTTAAAATAGAAAAATGCTATAAAAGCTAAATATTTCTAGGGTTTACGTAAGAAATCATGGTCTAAATCAGATAACTCAGGAAGAACCGAATCACAAAACACTTAAAGCTTAAAAAGATACCCTTGAAATACATGGTAAGGAGATGTGATTTCTCAAGTAAACTTGAAAAAACTGGTCTGTTTCCCAGTATTCCACAAAATTAAGAAAATGCTATGTTTGTTTATCTAGTAAATAACTTGGTAAAAATATTCAATTAGCTCATGCTATTGTACCAAATATCTATTCAATTCAAGCTCTGATTCTAGATATGTTACTCTTAATTATATTTTTTAGTTACATCTCCAGATCCTCAGTGACTGGATGTTTTTCCCAGTGGCTACAACTACATCAGATGCCAACAACCAAGAGAATATTTTTCCTACAATGCTCAATGCTCTGAGGTTTGAACCTGTATCACTAAAAATGGTGGGAATTTTTCCAATAATTCCAACTGGTACAGAAGTACATCTAGCATTGAAATCTGCATAAATGTTCCACCTCTAGTCAAAATATTCAATAACATCACACAGCTTTTGGTGACATTTCCTGTAAACAGTTCTCTAAATTACAGCTTCTGGGGCTTTGTTGAACCAAACTGAGAGGAAAAACATTCAACAGAAGCAGGACAGCTAGAAAAATGCACAAACCATAGCAATGTTTTTTGGCTGTGTTGCATTATGCACATAAATTTGCAGACATACATATACCAGTTAATCAATCACCTCCAGTCAAAAATGTCAGGGTATCATAAATGGTATTGTACCATCAGCCTGTGTTCAGACAATTTCTTTTCACTCTATTATAACTTTTCATCTTGAGCCAATATTAAATTCCATTTGTCACAATAGATGTCAGTAGCTATACCATTTTCAGTAGAATCTTCTAGATAAAACACCCCAATGTCTCTCTGCAGCACCATTAGCAGTATTGACTGCTCTATTTTCTCTCGATAGAAAGCCCCTCACAGATACCTTATTGTGGAAGAGGCATCCTTAGCAGGGCCAAACATCATTTGAGTGATATTTGAAGGAGGAGAGATTAATACTTAGTAAGAGTTATGAACAAGGCTTAATGCCATTTTCATTTAGGGACTTGGATCATTAAAGGGACGTGCTTTTCCTTGTCGGTGATGTTTTATTGTCATTTAAGTGGGCTCCTGTCATGCAAAGGGATGGAAAGTTATTAATACTTTGGCTAAAAACCCCTTCAACAAGTTATCATTCAACTCTGAACAACAGAACCACTGACAGATGCAGTGAGGTGATCAGAAGATGTCGGGAGAGGACAGCTGACTTTTTGTCATTTATTTTGTCTCCTTTTGAGAAGCCATGCTGCGACACAGGGTATGCAGTTTATGCCCAAGGGATTATGTCAGACCATCATTTAGAGATAATGAAGGAATGCTCTTTTCTTCTGCTGTAAATATAGGAACATTAGCAAGGGCCAGGGAGTGCAATCTGGCTGTTAGAGCAAAAGACAAGAGGCAGCTGCTCTTTGCTTTACAGCTGCTTGTATTATTATCTCAGCTGAGTCATATTAAAGAAGGTAGGAGTGGAATGGTAGGCAGAGGTGGAGATCAGAAGATCTATTTGTTCTTAATTAAGTATCTTATTCTCCCTCCCAGTCTGCCAGTAACATTAAGGGAAAATAATGGCATTTGATATCTCACTGGAGAATTACCTGAATATTTCTGCTCTTGGAAGTCACTGCATACTGCTATTAGTGGGTCTTTTTGGGTAAATTATTCAGCTCTGGAGTAGAATATGTGACAGAAAATTACTTTCTAGTACCTTCCACTATGCTGATTTTAGTCATGGAAAGGTTCTGTTGAACTGAAAGAACATTTGTATTGCTGCAATCAGGGAGAGAAAAATGCATATGATATATCCTGACCTCAATGTCCAGGCAGCTCACAAGCAGAGCTTACTTTCTGACCTCTGGAAGTAAAACTTCCTTAACAGAAAAAACTAAAAAAATATCTCAAAACAGACAGTGACAGAAATTTGGATAGCAAGGGGAAACTGAAGAGGATTTTTTTTTTTGCTATTATGAAAGCACTACTCCTGTCTTGCACTGCCAAAACATGGAGTTTTGGGACCACACCTCTTCCAGTTTTTGATCAATTTGTGGCCAAATAACTCACTCATGTTGTTATGGCATTTTCACACACAGATAAAACCAAGAAGCTTGGGGAAATAGAATATTCAATTTAAGAATATTCAATTCAAATAGTTTGCTTTCAGAATTGTATAGTCTTTCTTCTTCATAAAAACAGGTTTATCTCTCTCTATTTAATAAATTACTGAACTACCATCCTCTCAAGTGAGGCTAATGCTTCTTCCCTTACAAACAGGTGTATTTCACAAATATTCCACAAAAAGTGTAAGTAAAAAAAAATGTTACATGGGAGCAGAGGGGAGTAGACCCATCCATACCCATGTAGGTGAGTCCTAAAAAGAAGCACAGTGGAAGAACAATCTTTGAAGTTCTTTTGTTAATGATCTTGCGCACTAAGTTGTTCATCAAACAGCTGCATGCTACAACCAGGTACAATGCAACAAGCATGTGACTCTTAGCAGATATGCTAACAGTAATTTTCTAAAGTATGTAAATTTATATATGAACACTGAATGAGTTCCACTGGCAGCTGTCATTAAAAGCAGAGTTCTGACAGAGTTTTCTTACCCTTCCCTGCCACTATTTCCAACTTTTCAGTTATATTTCTCCTGACTTCATGGAAAATTGACTGTATTGGGTGTAAGAAAAATTGCAAAACTATTCTCTAAGAATACACAGAGATAATTTTTACCCTATTCATATGATGACCCACGTCCTTTTTGAAGACTGATGTTTAATGACTGCAGCATGACTACAGGAGTTAACTCCAGCAGCTAGAGATGACCTTTTTTTTGTGACACGTTTGATATTTGCTTTATGGACATATTTGCTTTCAGTGAGACAAATCTTCAGATCAGGCAGAACTGTGTCAACTCACAGACTAACCTAGGACAAAATTCCCTTGCTGTGCTTCACAGCCACTTGTTGAATTGCAGCACTCTGCAGTAAAGGATATGTATTCCTGAGGTTTATGGAACTTTATCTACGCTTAGATTTAAGCACCACATTTAAAGCACTTGTCCACCATCTCTGCCAATGTGATTTTGCATGTGAAATGACCTTAGAGACACCTGCAAACCTTGTTGTCTTAGCAGCTAGTTTATAGACCTTAGGTGAACCTGAAAATTTCTCATTAGCCCTAGCTTCCCTTTCTGCCTCTCAAAAATAAGTAGCAAGTAATGAAGGGCAAGAAAGACACATACCATGTGTGCTCCTCTTGCATTTGCTCTGGGTTTCCCTCCGGTCCCCTCCTTCCTGTCTTCTTTCATCCTCTCCTCATGTTCTCTGAAACTGCATGACTAGAAAGGTCAAATGTTATCTACTTCCTCAGTTTGTTGGAGGCTGTTAAAAAAGTTCCTTTCCAAAGCTCTGTAAAAATTCAGCCCCTTTCACATTGTTGTTCTTATTTCTCATGAAACCCAGATGACGCTCAGCAAAGGAAGAAAGTACACTGACTGAATGTAAAAGTATGCTGCTAATATTTTTTGTTCCGTGGAAAGACAATCTCCCTCAGCACACTGGAAAATGTCCAAACTAATAACTGTAAAGTAATCACATCCCATGCAGCAGCAGCATGTGACCCCTCATAAGCATGAATATATTTTCCTTCTGGCACCTACTAAGAGAAAGAAATATTATCGTGCTGGCACAGGAAGCTCAGAGAGACCGAGCCACTGGACTTCAGGCCCTGAGGACAACCACAGCAGCACCAGGATCTGCTGCTGGCCTTGTGACACGCTGGGTTATGGCACTCCATGGCAGCCAAAGCCAAAGCCCTGCTCTACCCAGCTTGCAGCTTACTCGGCAGTATACCAGGTCAAGGAGTAATGGTTTTAAACTGAAGGGGGATCAATTTAGATTAGATACAAGAAGCTTTTCTACGGTGAAGGTGGTGAAACATTGGAACAGGTTGCCCAGAGAGGTGGTAGATGCCTTATCCTTGGAGAAATTCTGGAAGAGGCTCTGAGCACCCTGGTCTAGTTGAAGATGCCCCTGCTCATTGCAGGGTGGTTGGACTAGAAGGTCCTTAAATGTTCATTTCAATTCAAACCCTAACCCCCTCTTCTTGCAAGAGCAACACGCAGCAGGGTCTGTGTGCTTCCATAATTCAGAGTAATTGGGACCATATCCACAGGCAGCCTTGCTTAGGGTATCTCCTGCCCCCAGGGATATGAACAATGGTACAACTGCCGATGTTAGACCAAGGACATGGATCACAAGGACCTAAAGATAAAGAAGATTTAAAGAAAATTCTTTTTCTCCCTAAGAAGCAGACACTTTCTTGGTTCCTGACCAAACAGAGCGCATTTTATGCACCAGTGCCATAGCACAAGGGTAGTTGTGGAAAATAGCCTCAGGGAGGGCCCCTGAAGAACAGGAGAACTTCAAAAACAAAGCAAACTATTCACTTATAGCAGCTACAAAGGCTGTGAAATTATGCTTTATCGTTCCTACACATTTCACTTAATAAAAACAGTCAGTCCCAACAAAGTTCAGCCTTATAAACACAAGGACACACAGGGTTCAGTTGTGTAAACATAAGCAATCCAAGCTTGATACTGCTCCCAGTTAAGTGACTTGAGGGGTGAGAAACCAAACAAACAGAGGATCCAACTCAGAATGCAGAGCAGTAGCTGGTGCCCAGTCCTGTGCCTAGTGCTCTCATTGTGCAAAACAAAATGCAGCTATATGGGATGCCATTAAATGAGACATCCTTTTGACTCGCTTTTTGTGAACAAGAATATATAAGCTTTATACTTGAAAAAAAAAGAACAGTGGTGTCATCTAGGTAGCTTGCTGACCTTTATACATGATCTGTTTATGACATGTCTGTACTTTCCCATCCTCCCTTGACTTTCCTTCTTCTATCACTGTGAAAAGTTTTTGTTCATTCATTTATTTGCTTTCACCCATTTGTGGTATTTTTTTCAGAATTACACTGAAAAAAAGAAGCTAAGAAAAATATTGTATCTACAACCCTCTTATGCAAAAGGTAGACTTCTTCAAGGCTTTGCTTCCATACAGCCTTTTAGTTTTGAAGGTCTCTTTCCCATTTATTCATGCTAGTAATCTATGAAGAAAAATTCATGGCCTGATTTCTATTTTTAAAACCATGCATATTCTGGTCTAATGCTGAAGATTAAATAGATAATAGGGGGCAGATCTAAATTGTTGCTGTAATCTGTTGATCTACATCATGAGAAATCACCTTGCAGATATTGGACTATGAGCTGATATATATGTGTGCATGTGGAGTGTGGCAAGAATTTGCACTGTTTTAATGAAGTTAATGATAGATTTACTACAAGTTTTGCACTTTTAATTCCACAGGGCAAATTTTCTTTTTTTCTAATGTTTTATGTATTTTTCTGTATGAAGTATTTTCTATTTCTGGATGCAAGCTCAAGGTCATCAAATCCCCAGAGGTAGCAATGGAGCAAAAACCAAACACAAAGCACCTTGCCATTCTTAAACCCACTTCTTTCTAGGTACAGGAAACACAGGTTTAACTGTTCACACTCAACCTATTTTAGGACAACAGTAATTATCTGTGTGGTGCTTCTGACTGTTGCGGAAAGATATTTAAGTACCGGGAATAGATTTCTGGGAAGCTGCAGATTCAACTTTGCTGTATCCTGATAGGAAAAAAAACACCTTTCTGATACAGGGGCTTGAGATAATTTCTTCATTTCCAGTCTGGAATTTTCCTACCTCTTCTGTATTGCATCCACACAAAACTAAACTGCTGGGGCTTTCTTGAGGCAGGATGGTATCCTCTAAGAAAAGTGGTGTAACAGTCTATGGCAACTTCAAATCTGCAGTCTGTAAGCCCCTTTATTTTACCAGAGTTATGAAACCTGCTCCTCTGGGATATTTTATACCCCTTCACTTGAGTAAAAAAAAAAAGGGTTAATACTCTTTCCTTCAAACGTAGCATTGACTCAGTTGAAAGAGTAATCTCCAAACAGAAATTGTGCTCTCAGCCTCTATTGCATGGGGAAAACTTCAAATGAATAAAAACATATGAAATGAGAGGTTTTGAGAAAATCTATAACCAGAGGAACATCTCTAATAACCTGTTTTGGCTCCTAAGGTATCTCTGGAGAGTTGGTTTAGACCAAGGTCCTTGGAAATACAAGAAAACTATTTCCCACAGGAAAAAGTAATGAAGAGAAATACAGTTGCTATTCCATTCTTTAGCTTGCAGAATAAAAATTTTCAGATAAACAGACTTTTTCACATCCCCAAGGAAAGAAGAAGTCACAAATGCAGGCATGATGAGGTTCGTACTTTACTTGTAAAAGCAAAAAATTTCAACTTGGTAACATTCTGAGCAACAGGCTTATGCAGTCATATGCTGGAGCACATTAACATACAGAAAGCATTGAAGAAAATAAAAGCCTGTTTCCTCTGCTGACATATATACAAGTGTAAAAGGGTGCCATGCACAATCTTCACAAGATACATGCTCTGTTTCTCAGAGCTTAGCCAAGAACACAGATCAAGCATAGCCTTAGAATGATAAATGGTGGCAAAAGGTGGATATTTTATTCCTTACAAATGAAAAACAGTGATTTACAGTGTTATGCTTTGAATATGGAGCTAAGACATCTCCTATCAATCATTCAGAATAAAACTATCACTTTGGAGTGGCTGGAGACAGACAGACCTGCTAGAAACATTGGCAAATTTTCCTACATGAGAAGTTAAAAATTCAGGAGCACTAAAAGCCCTGAGCCTGTACAACAGAATGACTGGTAATGTAGCCACCAGACAAACATTTGGTGCCCAGAGATCAAAATTTTTGCCCAGTGTAGTAGAGGAGCTACACTGATTAGGTCCTCAGCTACTCACTAAAGTCCATTTTTTAAAAATATGAAAACTGTGTGGTGCCTTTTTATGTTCATTTACTTTCCAACTTGATGGTACAAAATTTTAAACAGTCTAGAAACAACATGGGCCAAAATTACTTATTAGGCTAGCTTCAAGTTTATAAGCTCCTAAATATGTTTTTAAAACTACATCAAATGAACCTAAATCACAATATTTTAATACTTGAATTTTAACGTAGTTTGAAAAATTTGCTGACTGCTTTACTTCCTACTTTCAGTCCCTTAACTAGGTGCTGTTGATAAGCACTATGTGATGCAAACAGAGGTGTAGAGATGTGAAAAGCTGAGCTTTTTTTTAACCAAATACAAGGCAAATATTATATACTTGAAGTGCATAGAAGAATTACAGCAAGAAAAACTAGTCTGATGAGATGCTGAGCTGAACTTGGAAAGGAAGTTGCACTGAGGGACACACTTAATGAAAAATTCAAGGTATTCCAAGGCAGCTTACCCCTCACTGAAGGAGACATAAATAATGACTTTCTTAACAACAATCCTACAAGCTCTCATTCCTCTAAAGCTGTTCCACTTCAAGACAGCTTTCAGGAGAGGAAAAACCTGGGCTTAGAAAGCTTTTAAGTCAGCTTCCTGCCAGGGACCCACAACTCCATCAGTTTCCATGATAGCCAAGGATGAGGCTTACTTGGGAGTATACAATAAGATGCACTACCCACACCTTCCCTTCTTCCTCATAAAGATGCAATAGGCTATCTATAAATAGATATGCTTTATCCAAATGTGTGCACAGCTTTGAAGTGTAAACTACATTTTATTTTGGGGGTGGGGGTAAGAGAAGCATCAAATATGTTAGCTTGTCAACTGTAAATTAAAACAAAAGAAAAAAACCATCAGTTGCCCCTCATGCACTTTCCCCAGAACTGTGAGATTTAGTACACCAAGATTTTAACATCTCAGTTAGAAAAATGAGAAAGATACAGCAGAACATATGGCATGAAGAAGGTTTTAAATGGCAGAATTTGAAGATGCTTTGCAAGATGCTCCATAAATATTCCAACCCCAAACACAAGCTGTTTTGCAGCAGACTCTTGATGGAAGTTTATGCACACAATAAAATGCTACTTTTCTTAGCTCACAAGTGGCCTACTCTGGTGACATTGAATGGTGTGACGCAGAGTTAACCTGCCTGCAGGAGGAGCTCAGAATCAGGCAGGTGCTGGCTGGGTTAGGCAGTGTCATTGTTATTTTTTCTACTGGAAATAGAAGACAATATTCAGTGGACAATATTCAGTGACAACAAGGACTCTCATTGCATCTATCAGCCCTAAGGAGGAACTCTCAGAAAGAACAAAATCAATGCATTTTACAACCTATATTTCTCCAGCATTCAGAGATGTACTGCTGTTCCATACAATTCTGGATCTATTTCAGCAGAAGCCACAATACATATTTTCAGATGAAGTCAATGAGAGACAGATGAAAATCAACCTCCAAAGCTTCTACTTAGGGTAGCAAATTATTAGTGTGTAACTACATTTAAGTTGACATCAGTTAACTGGAGTTTCCTACTAGGTATTTTAATAATAAATTCACAAACACTTAACAACAACAAGAAGACAGGAATACCTAGGACTATTCAAGCTCTTAGTGCTGAATGCCACTGAGAAGGTTTGCTGATATATGAAGTACAGCACAATATTACCACAAAAGGAAACTTAGAGTCCTGTGGGGCACACTGTAAATTTTCATGTGAGTTGCCACAAATGCACCTACTGTTCACACAAATGAGATTTTTAATAAATTTTCATCTATTGATCCAAACCCAATCCACTTTCTTTGAATGAAGTGAAAATGCAAGTGTGTAGCTGAAAGCTTCACAAACTGAAATCTCATAACAAAACCAGATTTTTCAGTCAAGCCAGGATTGTGATTCAAGAGAACATTTCCTCACTGAGTTCCCTCGTTTGGATCTGCTTTTGGGTGGTACTCAACACACAGGTCATAAAATTCAGCACAGTAGGTAACATACTGTTTTATTGTGAATGTTTTTTTTCACCTGCAGGGCATCTCTTAAATGCTAGTCTTTGAGGGACTCATTTGCTTTCATCTGCACAAGCCTCCAGCTGGTAGCCCTGCAGTAAAGCCACAACCTTCCTATTTCATGATTCTTACTTCAAAGCCGTTTGTGCATTGGAGAGATGCTGGCAGAAAAAAGAGTTGGACAAAGGTGTCTTGACAAGGACTCAGAAAACCAAGGCTGTGATGTGCCTCTGGACTGCTTCTCCTCAAGGCCTTGTAAAGCATGGATGCTTCTTCCTTGGGGAAAATAATACAGTATGCTGGGATCATCTCTTTTAAGCTGCTGATATAACCTAGGTCTAAAATATATAACATAGACTCTTCTTTTAAAAGAGAGGATGCCGTTACAGATGACTATCCTGCCTAGAGCCAATGGGCCATATTTACTATTATTCACTTGCAATATTGTAAAGGTAGTTGGAAGCCCTAGAGAAAAGAAATCATTTGTGGGGGCTGGGAGGAAAATGAATTAATGTAGATGGCAGAACAAGTAAAATGGAGGAAGAAGGCAAATGGAGAACAATTGTGCACAATGATGCAGTCAAAAATTATTTTCAGAAAACCAAATGCTTATGCATAAATACTCATACTGCAGAGTGCCGTCTCTGCCAACAAACATAATTCCCTACAGGAAGTGTAGGTGCTGCAGGATAAAGGTAGAGCCCACCAGATCCTCCTTGCATAATTAGAATCATCCATCTTACAGAGGGTTCAACTAGTAGGTTGCATCAGGGTTGTGGACTGATGTGGAGGTGGACAGCCATGGAGGCACACTGTCCTGGGTTTCAGACTCCAATCCCTCTCTGTACCAGCATCACAACACAAAATCTTTCCACAAGCCACCTGAGACCTATCTAGAGATCAGGTGGGTACTTTGCATCTGCCATTCCTATTGAAAGACTGTTTAAGGACTTGCTACTCTGAGGGTTAGATAACTCCTCTTCACTTTTAACCTTAATGCAATTACACGTGATTTATACATCCTTCTTCTCCCCCTCTCATGTAGTGCTGTATTTTCTGAGGGTAATCAATCTCCTCTCATCCTTCATTAGATTAGCCAAGTCAATACTTATAAATTTCCATTCCCCATATTATTCAGGTAGCTTCCACTTGGTCTAGGTTTATTTAATCTTACCTGGCCATGCAAAGCACTGTACACAATATTCTAGATGAGGCCTCAGCTGAGTCTCATACAATTCAATACATTTTCCCCTCTGTTGACAGTATCTTGAAATTGCCTCTGCTTTCAACCTTTTTTCTGCTCCCTCATGTTTGTGGTACATAGTCATCCTGTGATCGGGCAGGTTTGTTTCTCCCTCATCATGCTGGTTTGAATTCAGCTGATGGCAACCCTGTTGACAGCTGAGGGTTGTGCTCTGAATCTAAATGTGTCTAAACTTACACACTATCCTGGTCTTAGTATTCATCTTCATCCTATTTCTTTTCTTGTCCTCAAGGTCATCCAATTCTCAGAGTATAACACTCCAGCCCTACATTTCATTGATGGCCCCTCCTTGGGCTGTGTCATCACTGCAGTCTATTTGCTCCTTCCTCATTTTGTGACAGGTTTATTGGTGAAAAGACTAAGTAGGTATTGGTTTAGAGACCTATCTTTAAAAAACACTACTAATAGCATCCTTCCAGCTTAAAAGATTCCCTTAATAAACTGTGTAATCTCCCTGTTAGAACAGATATTTTAGCAGTGTACAGTTCTTACAAAAATCCATGTCTTCCTCACCAGAATACTTAATTTCATGTTCTGTAATCTGTCAAATTCTTTCCTATGGGTTAAGCAATACTTGCTGAATTTCCTTTGCCTAAAATACAGGCACATTACTGGAAAAAAAAAAAAGAACATATGTTATTAGTCTGTATTTGTCCTTTAATGTATTAAGGTTACATTTGATACTGTTTTCCTTTATATTCCTTCAAAATGAGTACAAAGCGAATATATACAAATGCACTTAGTTAGACAGGCCTGCAACTTTTTAGATTACTTTTTCCTTTTATATCAATGCCTAAATATTGGCAATACTTTTGCACTTCTCTGTTTATAGAAGTCCACTATGATTTCATTCTGCAGTAGAAGATCCTTTTGCTGGATATCCATTTTTCATATGCCAGTGCCTTCTAAGGTGAAAAGTCCCTGTGATCTGTAGTGAACTAAGACCACAAAATTAGGTTTTCATGTCTTAGTTGTGGACATTTCCATTTCCTTCTTTCCCTTAGCCATCTTCTCTATCATTCATTCTCTTCCCCCCAAATTCAACTTCAAAGAAAATGAAGAAAAATATTTAACATGGGAAGTTATATCCCCTTTAATTCTATCTTCATCCTCATTTCACAGTGTTTCCATTTTTTTTTTCTTGTTCTTTTTATTTTCATGGCTGAAAAACCTTTCACAATTTGCTTAAATTTCCTTGTCTCAGCTTGACTTTTGGCAGTTATCATTTTACCCCTGCTCTTTCTGACCTCTCAAATGCAGCTTTAGCACCAGTTCTGACATATGTTCTCACTGTGATCCTACATATGGGTGATTTCTCTCTTCATCTAAGTTCCTTACTTAATAAACACTAAAACTGATTGAATTCTAAAACTGCAGAGAAGTCATGAATATTTTCATAAATAAACCTACCACATTCAGATCATTACTATTTATGAAATGGTGGTATTTGATAGTGAGAAACATATGCTGATCAATAAATAAGAATGGCAGTCTTTCTTAAAAGATCAAGAAATACAAATATTTTGAATGAGAAATTATATAAACCTTTTTCTTCCCGGAAAATTAAAACTCTCATTTTCCAAAGTATGGTTACAATACCTTAAAGTAAAAAAAAAACCAAAAAAAACCAACAAAACAAACCTCCAACACACAGCTGCATCTAATAAAGATTTTCAATCATGCATTGCACAGTCAGTTTTAAAAATCAAAGCTTCCAAATTTGAAGACAAGAAATGGAGCGTATCTGAACTACTTACAAAATAGATAGTTGAATTAAACCCTTAAAAGATAAAATGGATGAGGAAAGAGCATAAATAAAATTTTAAAAATATATTAGTGAGCATGCTGAGTAGATCAGGCAAAGAATTAATATGGCCATTTTCTATTATCTTTTCTTCAGAAAGTGGTACAGTGTCTCGTCTATGAAGACCTACTTTTTCCCATTGTCACCATCTATGCTTCAAAAATAGGCAGGGGAATGAGCCATGACCAACCTTATTCTTTTTTTCCTCTACATGGCAACTGTAGCTTCAGGTTGCTTTCCAGTAAGTCAGTGGCAGTCGTTCCTGTGTGAGGCAGAGGCTTGTGGTGTGCAGTTACAGATGGATTGGAACCGAAGCTACAAATCACATAATCTCTGCCTCAGACCTGCACCTTGACTTCTCACTGAGCAATGTTATTCAACGGTTAGATGGAAGCTGGAAAATAGGTGTTGGCAAGAGATTGTGCTTATCATGAAACATGGTAAGAGTGAGTGGTGCAACAACAGCTTAGGGGATTAATTTGAAACAGAAGCTGCTCTCTTCAATCAGGGAATGATTTTGCATTAAACAAACAGTTGCCTTAGTAGCTAATGGAGGAAAGCTACCCTTTCCCTCCTTTCACTTTGAACATAACCATCTCTGAACTCAGTTTTTCATCACCTTTTTTGTTTGCTTAACTAGTGTTCTTCAAGTGTCAGACAGCCAAATAGCTTGCAGTGAAATGTAAGTCTATTTCCTTTTTATGAACTGCCCTAAAATGCCAAACGTATTCCAGGATCTTCTCCTCAGTTTACCAGGCTCTGAGTACTAAAGAACGATATTTTATATCTATTTCTGATAGAAACAGGAATACTGGATGCCGTGTATTTATCAGGCCTACATGTCTCCAGCAGTCTTTCTGAATATCACTTCTTAAGAAATGTGCCATCCAGGATGAATAAACTATAATGTTTCTCTTGATCTTTACCTGTTCCTATGTAGAAAGTCAAACATACTGCCAATGAGAACCAAACAAGTTTTAAAAGAAGGAAGAATGGACTCACTGTACATGTTTAAGTCTGTATTGTCTATCTGACTTCTGTAGCAGAGTTTGATGCACAGTTGAGGAAAATAAAGGGATTAATCTCTGCCTCTTAAATCTTGACATAAATTTTAGATGGAGCTAGAGCAATGATATTTACTCGGAGTCAGAAAGGATTCCTGTATATCCAGTTTAGATATAACCAGAGAGAATAAACTTGAAAGTATCTCCAGAGTTAGTCCAGCCTCTTCTGGAGATGGCATAAAAAAGGCAAAAATCTATAAAGTAACCATTACATAAATAATGTATCTATTTACTTATAAGTTCCAAGAGGAAATAATTAGAACATCCATACTTTTCCAAAACTGCTTCATCTTCTGTAGGATGGATAGAATTTAGGTGTAGTCTCTATGTTTTCTCAGGTCTTGGAAAAACAAAAAATGTGGATATCATTGTTCTGAGCACCCCAAAATCTCAACACAATTTTTTTGCCTTGACTTTCATGAAGCAAGCTAAGAGCAGCTAAGTATTGGGCTTCTCCCTACATGGGGTGCTGTCACTAGTGATGATCATAGGACTCCAGCTTCAGGTTCAGCCACACTAGAAATCCAGAACAGGCAAAACACTTCCTAGGATCCAACCTGTGGTCCTTGCTCCCATTTCCTATGGCAATGAGTCTGTCTTTTTTCTGAATAAGATTTAAGCCTGAATTTGCCTGGAAGTATGCACTGAGGAATCCCATGAGATCTGACTATTCTGTCGCATTTACAAACTTACGAATTTATACAGTAAGCAGGTGAACATTTTCTGGTATCTATTAGGCTTTTCTGCAGCCTTGGCACATGCACCATCCCTAATACAGAGAGATATAGTGTGAAATCTCAAAACAAACCCTTATATTTCCATTATTTTAACTGCTATTATTGTAGTCAGTGAAATATGCCCAGTGACATGGAGCAAAAAGATAGAAAGCTGAAAGAAAAAACTCACAATTTGAGAAAAGAAGCTCTCCCCATGCCTAGATGCAAGGGATAGTTGATGCCTTGGGTTGGAGGAGAAGGAGGCCGGGTCAGGTGTCTGAGTGAGAAGTAGGGCACTGAAGTTACAGTCCAATAATCTTTTCCATGTGGAAAATTCAGTGCTGTTAAATTGATGTTCTATAGACAGAAGCTGATTCATTAGATTTTTCTGATGTTTCAGTAAGACTATATTCATCAATCTTTCAAACCATTTATAACCCCAGAGATATACAGTCAAATTTATCATGTTCTGGCATAGAAGACGCCCGTGTACAAGCTGCAACCTTTAAGAGGAGAAATTACCATTAAGAAATTGCTCCATCTAAAACTGCCAATATTTTTACTATAATCAGTGGTGATGGAAAAACAGATCAAGCAGATCTGTGTCAGATTCTGTAGAAGGAGCATGAGAGATTAAAAATTAGTCTGCATCTGTTTTTCTTACCTTTTTTCCCCCACTGTATTCTCAATGTGTTTGATGCACTTTAATGTTAGACTCTTATTTGGGAAAAAGGATAGAAACAGAAAATAAATCACCGATTACACTCTGGCATGAGGGTAAAATGACACTGAACACTACACAGTCATGCTGGAGAAGTTAAGACTCAATTATTTAAGCAGAGAGCTTATAAAAAGACTCCACTACTGAAAAATGCCTTTTTACTTCTCACATGAATTGAGATTAATTACAATGCCCAGCTGACAGAATATTAGAATGAGTTGAAAAAAAAAGTATCAGATTAATTTCTTATGTGTTGAAGCTATTAGCTTAAAATAGTCTCTAATTGATTTTGGTCTGATGGCGAAAGCAGGGCTGCCATTTTTTAAAATGGGTTGTGTAAATTTGGTCAGACAGTGTTAAGATGAGACCAGACTCTGAGAGGGTCAATCAAGGTAAGTTTCTCTGCTAGACAGTTACTTAGCCATTTTGGACAGCTTCATGCATAGAATTCCATCCTTCAATTATCCAAAATCTATTACAGTTAAAATGGTGATCATGAGAAACAAAATCAGAAGGGTTGTATCTTGACATAAAATCAGTACTGGAAAACAAGACTGCTCTAATACTAGCAAATGGACTTGGCAGCTTTCAACTACCTTGCAGAGAAAGGGTATGTAACAGTTGCACACACATGAAAATTAATTTTTCCTATGTGGCTGGTGGGTAAAGTTTCATATTATGAATCAGTGGCATTTTACCCATCGGTTTGTACTTAATGAGAACATGACTTCTTGGATTCACGTAAGCTCACTGAAATTAAGAGAGTATATCTTTAACTAAACCCACAGGATCAGGATTTATTAACGAGAAGAGGTTGTGAGGGGATTCTTTTCATGAAGGATTTGATATTTTGTTACCTCACTGCTTCTAGGACCGGAATGAAGATCAAGTGTTTCAAAACTCTCAAAGGAAAATGTTCAATAACTAAAATATTTGGAGTCAATTGATTTCTATATTATTATACTTTAGTATGATCCAGAAATAAAATACAAATTAATTTCTGGGGAAAATCTAAGTAGAGATTCTATTATGACAACACTGCATTACAATGATGTGTACCCAACTCAACAAATTTATTCATTTTCATTAGAAGTTGCATTTTTGATGGAATTGTGTCCCAGTGGCTTTTTTGAGCCAACCTCAGTTGTGTCATATTTTCAGAGAGACAGCAAATTACGATTATTTTTTGAGTGTTGAAATGCCAATGGTTTTGACAGATATGCAAGCACTGGAAGAGATACTTGGAACAGTTATTAGTATATGATTAACAAATAACTAGAATTAACAGCTGAGCTAATATGAATGCATATTCAGATGTATTTATTTTTACATATTCATGGGATGTATTTGTGCAAGAGACGGAACAGCAAGTTAAAGGGTATTGATATAAACAGACTGTAAAAGAAATGAGACACTGCAGAGTAACCCTCCCCATCATGAGGAGGAGGAGGTTAAGAAGAAACAACTTTTATTCCCTGTCTCTCATAATGATTAAAGCTATTTTCTCTAAAGCAGACAATGCTGGCTGCACTCACACAGACTCCTGGAATGAGAACAGCTGCTGTGAACGAGACAGGGTAAGATTTTTAGACCCTCAGGGAGGCATGTGCTAGGAAGCAGCAGTATTATACAGGGTGTATAATATAAATGAAAAAGCTCTGGTAGGGTAGACTTCTGCCAACAAGCAGGAACAAGAAAGAGATTACTGGCAGTGGGGTGGGGCAGGAACTCATGCTATCAATTGAAATGGGAATGAGATATTAGAAGCCTGGAGAACTGGCTGGAGTTTCTCCAGACCTAACCCAGCATGCTTCACTGTCCTTACACCTTCTGTAGGTGCTGGGGCAGTAAACATGCCAGATGGAAAGGCAGAAAGGATTGGAGTCAAACACAGATATTGACTTAAAGGAGGTTTTATAGCCATTTTCTTAGATAGCTGCTGTTCAGCTACCTTCCTGTGTCATTTGAGAAAGCTTGCAGTGTCAATCCCTGAGACAGCAAACTGAGCGTCTCCTTTGGTTTATGTTGAAAAAAAAACCAGCTCCATCCTCTGCCTGCAATGTTTAGGAGACCAAGTTGTGCACTTCTACAGCTCTTTAAAAGGATGAGTCTTTCCAGTGTGCTGTTATTGGTTCTTTTAATTCATCAAATATAAGTACAGCTCTCAGGGAGTTCCTGTATTTGGCATACAAGTAATGTGAAGTGTTACCTACTAATACAACCATCACAACTCTCTTGTTCCTGCAATTTCTGCTTTGAACAGTCTAAGGAGATAAAGAAAAGTAAGGCTTCACAAGACTCATCATTTAACCAATGTTCCATCTCTTTTTTTTATCTTATCTCTTTCCTATTTAAAAATGAAGCTCAGATGTTCTGTCTAAACACCACAAAAGGAGGTTAGAATTCCTAATTATCAGTAGTGATACACAATCTAAAAGAAGACCTGTAGCTCTGATATGCGCTGCAAGGTGAATGCAGGTAACTGAAACAATAAAAGGGAAAGACTGATAAAGAAGTCTAAGGAGAAAAAAGAACCAAAACCAGGAGTGCCAGCATAACTTTATATTCAGTTACAAGTCAGGATCATATAAGAAGCAATTATTTTCACTACACTCAAAATTCTCATGTTGAAGACAGAGTATTTAGTAAAGAAAGGCTTGAAAGCCCACAGGGTATAAAAGCTTTTGTATGATTTGAAGAGACATGATAAACATGCTCATCAGGATTATTTTCACAAAAAAATGATTTTTTTAAGGCTGTATGATGTGCCAAGTAAAAGCCTCTAATATCTTCCACCTTTCTTAGAAAATCTGGCTGATGTTCATGTCCTCTGTATATTCATTAATCCAGAGCTTTAGGACAGGAAGCAAAAGATATTGTAGCCATCTTCAAAGCTACAAGTCTGTGAGGTTTTAATGGATGGTAGGGTTAGAGCTCAGACCTGCTCAAACATGATAAGTAGAACAACCAAAATACTGAATGTAGCAAACAATTGTGCCTCTGTTGACTGAAGACTATTGACTGTTTTTATCATTTTGTAAATTAGGCTTCTTAAACATATAAATCTGGACAAAAATAAATTTTATTACCAGAAACTATAGACATCACATATACCAATATTTAAATACAAGCCCTCTGATTCTCAGGAAGGGTCTTTCTATGGCTTGATTTAAGCTTCAGATTGTAACTCTACCCCGTTCACACAGCCTTGAGAGAGCAAACTGAAAGATATTATGCCAGATAGAACAGAGCCACCCTGTCGAGGGGCAGTCATGAATTCCATCTCCTGGTATCAAAAACAAGGCAAAAGCTAGAGGTCAGACAAGATGGGCCATGCTGGGGCACACTAGGAGAAAACTGGTGCCATTCCGTACAGTTGGATTTCCCTGTGCTATCAGCTAGCTCCTCAGATATTAATTCCTACTGTTTTCTTGAGAGCTTGGGCTTGCTCCACACAGGTGGCCAGGGAAAGTGCTCCAGCCCTTCATGGGCCTGGCAAGAATTAAGGAGGCTTATAAATAACAGATGTTTCCAGGTATATCAGGTTGCCTAACACACCTCTCTGCTGTCACATGGGACCAAACACACCTATGCCAGTCGTGAAAGTTATCGTTGCAACAGGAGATCCCATACTGGATACTGAACACAGGCATCCAATGCAGGGACAAACAACCTCCCTGTGGCCACATTCCTGTCAGAAGTCTTATTCTGGCAGCTCTTCCTGTTGTAGGGCAAAATTCGTTTGCAGCTGGCTTCTGTGGTTGAGCACTACTGAGAAACTGATTATTATGATGCTTTTTCATAACATTCAGCATATCCAAGATATTTTAAAAATGGTGAGGATGCATTTTATTGTGCTCCAGCCTTTCCTCTGCTGCCATGAGGGTTGGAAACTGCTTGCACTTTCTAACAGCAAGCAGAATGAAATTTAGTATATTTACAAGTGTACCTGCTCACATGATTCCCTCTCCTGTATTTTGCCTTTTACAAGTCGTATATTACTTCAGTACAAGACAAGACAAAACCAAATCAGACATCATTTCAACATATGCCAGCAGGATGTTAAACTAAAGCAAAAAACATTACTGCTGTTTCAATAAGAAATTAATGAGGGTCCTCAGGTTTTTTTGTGAAAACTAGGCACCAGAAAAACAATCACCAGAGTTGTTTTCCTTCTTTAAAACATATGAAATATACTATTCTTTCCTGAATATCCTGCCAGATTCTTGGTCAGGAAAAAGAATCCAGTCCCACAGAAATTAGGCAGTGTTTCATATTGTGAGAGAAGAAACAGTGAATTAATCACTGAATCTGAACAGCTTTTGTGTGTAATCACTTCTGGTGGTCTACTCATCTGCCTATACAGCTTTGGATGATGATCTTGCTACTTAGCCCCATTCAGGTGCTGCTCTCTCCTGTGCAAGCTAAAAGCCAATCACTGCTGAGATAAAAACAGTCCTGTGGATTTTCAACTGAAAAATACACAACAGAGAGAGCAAAAGAAGTCCTTATACTGAGGCAGCCACTCCTTAGGTAAAAGATTACCTAATCTTTTACCTAGATTAGGTAAAAATCTAGGTGTGGTTTAACAATCTGTGTGTGCCTTTCCTGCCAGGAGCAGGAAACATGGCTAATGCAAAAGGAAAACATGGAAGATGGCAGGTTCTGGAAAATCCTCCATCTGCCTTTTCAAACGGTTCCAGCTTCTCATTCATATTAAACATAATTCTGAGCTGTGTTTCAAAAGCATTGTTTAAACAAATTGTCTTAGGGAGTAGACATCTACTTTTCCAACCTCTGTTTGATACCCTGCAGAGAAAATAGCGCAGTGCTACTGCCAGTTCAGAAGAAGCAATGCCATAAAGGAAATAATGCACACTTTTAATTGCCCAAACATCCTATTTTCCAGCAAATGTTTAAAATTTTAATATAAACTGCTGAAAATGCCCCGTATGTGTGTTTTCTGTATGCCCCATGATCTCACCAGGTCCCTCTCATTATAATCACAGAAACAGTTTAACTACATTCAGTGAATTTCAGTTTCTTGGCCCCCACAGAGGAATCTACATTAATATGCAGCAGCAAAAATGGCAAAGCACAGAATTCTATTTATCCAGTGGTGTTTGGCTAGAAGAAGGAGCTAAGTTTGATAATGAACTCCTGAGCCTGGTTCTTTACAGGGTGCACACTACATGCCAGGCTCAATACATGACTAAAACTGTTTGAACTGAACAATTCAGTCCATTTGCCCTCTGTACTGCAACCAGAGATGACTAACAATATCATTGAATGAAAAATGCAGTGCTAATGCAGTCACAGCTGGAAAACTGTGCCCTGTGATGAGCTGGTGGGTGCTCAGGAGAAAGGGAAAAGATCATTAAAGAGATGGCACAATTGTCTTAAAAAGACTGGGAAAGCTAAGTGGCACTTGGCTAGGCTAGCATGGAACAGGGGCAAGTTCAAGCCCTCACTTGAACTCTCCATTGTAAAAGGCCTTTGCTAGGAGCATGTCTCAGGACAGCAATGCTCCAGAGGCAGTTCCAGTCAGTGTATGTGTGGGTCTTATTTCACAGACACCAGCAGATTTACCAGCAACAGTGTAAACTACTTTCTTCAGTAGTACTGTGAGAAAGAAAACATACCTAAGGAAAATGCTGGGGGTCTGAAATTTAATGACATCTTTAAATTACCCAGGTCCAATTGATGAAATCTGGAAGAGCTCACTCAAACATCTGCGACATTGTTTGCTGGTGTGGCTGAAACACTTACAGAAAAAATGAAATTCACTTACATGGATCTTCGAATGCCCAAATGTAAATAGTATTGGAGTTACTCAAAAATTTTCATGCTTCTGAAGAGGCTGCTATTTGCTGTCTTGCACAGAAGGGAATAAAGCAGATGTCATCCAGTACAAGTGCTGTAGCCAAATATTGGAGTATTTAGGAAAAAAGGGAACAATTTACAAGTAACTGACAGAAGTTCTACACCAACTACCTTGTGGTAACAAGTACAAAGGAGAAGAGATCAATTCTACATAAGGGAAGTAGAGAGACTAATTTATCCCAGTAATTAGGCCTGAGAACAAATGCAATACACTCCAAACAAGGAGCAGCCCTACCCAAGACACCGTCAGGTAAGGTTTCACTGACTGCTAAACTGTGAAGGGAGCAAAGAGGTGCCAAGTTTATTTTCTAGTCAGTCTCTAGAAGACTCAGCCTGGCTTTGACCACATCATTAAAAAAAACAAACAAACCAAAACCATGAGTTTGACTGGACATCCATCTGAGCATCACCCTGTTTCTGAGGTATACCAACAGGGTTGGACAATACCAGAATTTAATAATTACCTTTTTCTTTCAGCATCTAGTCACAAGCCTAATGTCTAAAGCAATTCGGGAACAAAATTTCTCTTAACAAGGCAGTATTTATCCCTTCAGTACCATCATTAAAAACAAAGTACATAGCATGCAGAGCTCAAAGTAGACATAGTTGCCAAAATAGAAAAAACTCGTGGGGAAAGGGCTTTACCCTGGGTTTTACACAATCCCTATCTGTCAGGCCATATGATCTGATGGTAGTGGTATGTCTGCTACATTAATCAATATATATACCATTCTGTAAGAGCCAGCTGCTATCATGGGGCAGGTACACTGGGACAGCAGGATGCCTGGCATCCTGAGGCAGGATTTGAGGCTGGGCTCATGTCGTGGCAGTGTGCAAGAGAGTGGCTACTACCCTCCCTTCAAAATCTGAGACAAAACGACTTTTCAAAGGTTCCATGGTGGCAAGACAGTACTTGCGTTTAAGAGCTCTCTCTCTGATCACATTTGGATTTATTTCCCCCTCCTATCTCTACACATTTACAAGTTCTCTCACCTGATACTTCTTCCAAATGCAATAAATGAGGCTTTCTTGCATGTCTTTTTTGTGTGCAACTAAGCTCTGACTAGTAGATATAGTTTCCCCTCTTTTTGCCAACTTCATATCCCTCTTTCTCAGTTATGGTGTGTGGGGTTTCACCCCCGGATTGGGATGACCCCAAAAGATGGAAAAGTCCCTCCTCCAACCCGTGCCTTCAAAGAAAGACTCAGTAGTCTTCTGTTGTCTGTTCTCAAGGTTGTTTATTGTTGGTTATCTACAAGATTCTTCTCCTGAACTGCTGTGGCCCGCTCAGCAGCTCAGACAAAGGCACACTGCCTCTCAGGGGGCTGGTGCTATCTTTTATATCATATATTACGTACTACATGTTTATGCTTTTTCTCCAATGCCTACTATCTATATTGAATAGTGACTTTCTACTCTAGACCAATCTGTGAGTGCCAACATCACCAAAGACATGGAGGTTAGGAAGGAGAAAGAAAGAGGACAGGGCACACCCAAGTCCCTCCATCTTAGAACTCCTGACCCCCATGTACAAAACTTGGACCCCTGCGTACAAGGCTTAAAACCCCCCTGTACAGCACTCAGAAATCCTACCCTTTACTTCGTGACTACTTCTACTACAATATCTAAACTTTTGTGACTTCTTGTTCTTCCTGCAAAGTTGGTAAACTGTTCCATGGGTCAGATTCAAAACCACAGGGGTCTCTGGCTGCATGCCAGGGTCTCAGATGCTTTTGACCTGGGTCTGGAACGTCCGAGAATGTCTGTGGGACATTCTGAGTTCCGACAATGGTGCCTTTATACACAATGTCCTATTTGAAAGTTTTCATCTTCAACATCTCACCAGAAGACAAAGAAATTTCTCAGTTAATTTCTATTTTGACAGTTCTTTCCTGTCTTTTGCTACAAGAACTTCACATTTATTGGCTGTTGCAATTCTTATTTGTTTGCCACTGGACAGATTCCTGCATTCAGTCAGTTGATACTGACTGACATCTGCAGAGCAGATAATCTTTATTTTTGAAGCATGTATATATTATGCATAACTCATTCCACATAATTATACGGAGTGCTCTCATTTCTGGAAATGACTGCTCTTTGTGTTCTGTGTGGAAGTAATAAGATACATTACTACAGGTTTCACTGACTGCAGAAACAGCACGGTATACAATGTACAGATAAATTTACAAGAAATCCTTCTCAAGTGATTTCTCATTTAAGTTACTGGGAAACAAGTTATGCAGACGAGAGGATTATTCCAGCACAGTGCCCGCTGATCTTGCTCCATTAAGAATGTCTGTATCTCTCATTTCCTTTTTCCTATATTTCTTAACCTGCACCCTCCAGTTGCCTGTCCAGCTTTTATCATTCAGTCACCTTACTCTTATCTCATATACAATTTTCCACGTTCCCTATATGAGGGAACAACGTCTAAAACATGATCCATAAGAACATTCCCTAGTCTTTCTCTGGTAAAAAAGTCTCCAGGAAGAATTACATTAGAAATTAGTCAGCTGGTAAGCTATTGTTTTCCTTTGATGTTTTTAAAAAATAAATAGCAGAATTAAAATGACCTGTGAATTGTGTCCTCCACATGCAGGCTGCCTGCCAGAGGAAGGTTCAGCAGAAGGGTGTCGAGGCATCCTCATTTTGTGTGCTCAGGGGCATACTGGGAGGCCATGCACATGAACCCCCAGCTGGGCACAGGCACAGCAGGAACCATGTGGCTGCCGGCATGCTCATGCTATGCTGACATGTACTCAGGGCTTCTCATGTCACTGGAGCAGCTCACAGTTCCAAGCCTCTGGCTGGTTTTATGCCTGGCTCTCAGCTTGGACACCCTCTGCTAAGAGCCTTGCCTTTCTCTTCTAGAGGAAAGTACTGGGATGCCTCAATTCTCCAACAGTAATGCTGCTGTCCAGAGGGGATGATGTTGACAATCTGAAATTGTGACAGCTCCGTTCCCTCTCACTAAAATTGTTTGATCCTGCATCTGTTTGGGGCTCTTACTGACAGCACACTTACCCTGCCAGACATAAAACATGGGAATCTTTCCTATCACCACGTGCCAGGAGCTTTCTTCTGGCTGACCCCAGCTTTGCACTAGATAACCCAAAGATTAGTTCACAGAGCCATCCAAATGATTTTTGTCATCAATCTCTAGTCTGCTTTGGAACTACAACTGCTGTAAATCCTCACACCTAACTCAGGAGTAAGAGCATGTTGTCACCCATTGCCTATATTCTCTTGCAGCCTTGACCTGCAAATATGATGATTTTATCTTTTCCTCTAACGCTACCGCCATCTCTAAAGTGCTCATGACTCCTCACTCTTTACGCATGCAGCCCAGGCATATTTACAAACAAATCAAATACAAAAGTGCTTTGTTTTGAAAGCTCTGTAAACTGTAGTTTTTCAAGTGAGCCCACTATAGAGTTGAGCCACTGTAAGAATCAAGACTCACAATGCCTCAGCACAAAACAAAATATCACTGCTGTTACAGCTTGATGCAGCACCTTATTCAGCCAAGCAATCACATGGAAAAGTTTGAAAAAGTCTTTGCTGAAGACAACTCAGTTGACAAATTCACCAAACTGCAGTCAAATGCATCCTCAATCTTTCTGCTCTCCTCAGCCATTCCACAATTTATTACCTATGACATTTTACCTTAACCTACCCTTAACTATATAACCCCAAAGTGATATAAATACCATATTTCATATACATTTTTACTTGAGCAAGGCTTGGCCTCTCATCTCTCCATCAGTTTCTCTAGATCTGACCAATGTAAAAATAAAGGAAATGCATAGCACAGAACCCTCACACAGCATTCTGCAGAGGAGGCAGGAAAGTGTCAAAAGAAAGACTAGCATATTTGCCTAGAACACCATTTAGGGAATGATATATTAATGAATTTGGATAGCAATGAATATCACACTCCATATAACTTCATCCTTCCTATTCCCAGGAAATAAACAGATTTTTTGCAGTATTTGTACTGGTATAAAACAAACCATTTTTCATGTAGTAACCAAGGATCTGATAGGGGAAGGAGTGCGAAGACAGAAGTCTCCAAAAACTGACTTGTACCTGAAACCACCAGTAGAAAATATGAGAGTTACTCAATAAGCTTCTTGGTTAAACAAGACTCCCCTTTCAAAGTATCCTCTAAGCACTGCTTTCTTCATTCTTACTTGGCACAGATACCACAGATCCCTAATAAGCAGCAGAAACAAATCAGAAATCTTTCAGGTTTTTTTTTTCTTTTCTTTAAAAAGGTCTCACCCCAGCCAGCTGTGTCCTCTTCCACAGAACAGCTTCTTTGCTCCCATTTCTCTCTAGAGACCTACATGGACTTAAGCCAAAGCACAGATCCTCCTGCTGCCTTCTTCTCCCCCACCACCACAGAGAAAGCTAATCAACCTTTTCAGCCTTGTTTCTCTTTCAGCTCCATTGCCTTACCAGAATGCATTGGCTATTAGCCCATTTCCTGTTAGCCACAGCTTTATCTAGTGAACCTGCTCTGTTTGAATGCTTAAAGCATTCATTTACTGCAAGACCTTGGGACATCCCTTCAGTCCAGACTCTAGCTGCTACACACTAGCTCCAAGTTAGTAGCAGCTGAAGTGTGCTATTTGTAGCTCTAAACTATATCAGCATGAAGTGCAGTGCTAAATTGTAGCCCTAAATAAATATGGTGTCACAGGTTTTGGGGCTAAATATCAGAGATTATGTCATTTGATCACCTTCTTCGAAGTGCTGCATTGTGATCTTCTCAGGGCAGCCAGGACAAGGGAAGAGACGAGAATCTTGACTCCATTTTTCAGAAGGCTGATTTAATATATTATCATATATATTATATTAAAAATGCTAAACTAAAACTATACTAAAAGAATAGAGAGAAAGGAATCATCAGAAGGTGAGACAGGAATAGAAACAAATGAATAACAAAGGCTCATGACTGACTGAAACAGTCCGGACAGCGGGACTGTGATTGGCCATTAATTAGAAACAACTGCATGAGACCAATCACAGATCCACCTGTTGCATTCCACAGCAGCAGATAATCATTGTTTACATTTTGTTCCTGAGGCCCCTCAGCTTCTCAGGATAAAAAAATCCCGGCAAAAGGATTTTCATAAAATATGTCTGTGACACTGCAACTCTGCTAGATGCTATCAGAGAACGTGTCCACTCAAAGCGAGAATGACTGGAAACTCATTGCATTTTACATGGACTCATTTGCTCCACTCATTCAGTGAGAGGAGGGTTGGTCGGTCCAGAGGTTATGGTGCTGGCTGCCAGGGTGTTAGGAAGCACCCTAAGAAGCCCTGGGTAAGTCGGTGGTCTGCACAGGTCGCCTCTAAATGGGGTAAGATGCCTTCGTCACAGCTGGGACATGAATGGGAGCTGGGTTCACTCTCCTCAATTTACTAATCAGAAAGTTCAAGAAAGAGCAGCTTAGCTGTGATCTATAAATATCCTGGTATTTACACTGGGTGCTCAGAAAGAACAGGAATTTTCATATTAAGAAATTCACATATACCCAGTACCAGAGGGGAGGAATTAATTCGTGTTCTGTGTTTACACAATGCTTAACACACCCACCAAAGCCTAAATGCAAATAAATTAAATGGATGAATAAAAATTAATACTCTAGAGAAAGATACAAAACTTAAATAACAGATAGTTTCAGGCCACAGGAGACCACTGAGGATCTTTCTCTAGTGACCTCCTTCCCAGAGATGATAAGTCTGTTAATATTTTTTTATAAAAACAGAAAGAAACAGAGAGAGAAGAAATCAAATCTAAATATAGCAGAACTCTTTGCAAGTCACACATATTTGGCTATTTCCTCCAATAAGGAGCATCTCAAGTTTCTCTTTAAATGGGTCAGGAATGCGTTGGCTGCACCTGAAAGTTTCAGCAACTACGAAGGTTTTAAAATCTGCTGTTAATCCTTAAAGATAACTCATGCAAAGTTAATTCGTACTCTTGAATCGTTGTGTCTAAATTATTACTTAGTATTAAATATTTGAAGTGAAAGATTTTCAAGGACTGTTGCAACTTTGGAGGAGTATTAGGCTGAATTCACTTGAAACCTTGTTGGGAGCAAATAATCTGCTTTCTGATTATGAACAAAGTATTCTTTTTTTTTTTTTTTTTTTTTTTCTCCGCAGTTTTGTATTTTGCTGTTATCTCCAGTTAGGCACACACAAATACCCACACATGGAACAACACTGAAATTAAGGAAGGGAAGTTAACACAAGTATGTCTGACAAACCCAAATGCAATAGCTGAGTGTACAAAAAAGTAAGTAAAGAATTGAGCCATCTTTCCAAGTCTGAATAAATGTAATTTGAGGAAATTTACAGGAAGCCAAGAAAACAATGTTTTCCAACAGTCAATGTAAAACCATAACAAAGCCAGTTTCAGATGAACACAACATTCCTTTTGGGCTCTACCAATAATCTGTTTTTCAGATGAACATTATCAAAGGCTGAACAAGTAAGGGCAAATACCTTTATTACTAAATCAAAGAAGAATCAACATTCTAGGATCTATTATATTAAATGCAGGAGAATGTGCTGAAAAGATTCTAACCAATACCCCTACTTTTCCTGAAATTTCTATTTATTTAAAGATACAGTATTTAAAAAAAAATCTCTATAGTGTTTTACACTTGTCACACATGAAGTTCTTAATTTTATGAATAAAATATTTATTCTAGATGTCCTTTCAGTGAGATGTTAAACACAGTTGCTGTTCTCATTCTGGTAAACTTGAATTTCAGAAATAATTGAAATCTGAAATGGGTCCTTGAAATAAAAGGTGTTTGTATAAATATAAGCATGCAATTACTGAGATAAGTAGAAATGCAAGAAATTTATGTACATAATGAATCTCCTGAAGGAAACATTATTTTCTTCTTCTTTCTCTCCCCAGCTCCACAGCACTGAAATGCACAGTTCTTTTTGCAGAAGAAACTTTCCCTAGTTCAAGTTTTAAGAGAATTTGAAAGTCTAAGCAGAAAGCTAAAAATTGTAAAGTTATTTCCCAAGTTGTTCCACCATAGCTAGCAGTTTGTCAGGCAGTCATTCATCTACATCTGCTCCTGACTAGAATCATGTAGACCACCCTACCTTAATATAATGGGCTTGAAATCAATAGACCCACAAATTACCTAGTAAACAGGTAAAAAGAACTTGCCTAGAGGCACCTCTCTAGGAAGAATTCTTGAAGGGGTAGTATGAGCTTTTGCTGAAGTGCTGCACTGAAGTCTTTGAAGGAGCACACCATCTTTTGTAAAGGAATTTAAGTAACACTGCTAATGACGTCCAAAAGGTTTAGTTTTTCTCTGAGACATAGGGATTAAAACAAGTTAAGGCATGATTTCAAGTTCACAGTTGTTTGTTATCTCCTGTGCCTTCTCTGTATCAGTCATTTCTCCTCAAGTAATACCTCAGAACATCCCTCTGTTATTTTGACAAAATACACAGGGCAGGTACAGGAGAGGCTGTTGCTGTCAGGACAAATTGCTAAGCAGCTCATCTCATCAGTGGCACTGAACTTGCCTACAAGGCAATGCTGCTCCTTGCCCATGGCATTATTGTAGGTGCCTCAGGTACTGCTGGTTATCATTTTCCCTTGACATTCCTTGCCTCATCATCAGATAAAGGATCCTCCTTCTTTGACTAAGCCTTTCGTGAATTCTGCTGCCTCAGGTTGACTCCACCTTCCTTCACTTGTGCTAGAAGTGACTGCGAGTTGCACTGAGGCAGCTCCTCATGCTTGGTGCAGGTCAGCCCTTGGCATGTGGTCTGCTTAAGAAATTGGAAGTATAGAGATACAGACAGCTGCCACTGCTTTTCTGCACAGTACCTGAATTTCACTTGGGCAGAAGCCATTTTCTTCCTTTGCAAAAAGCCTGCTTGAGGGCTTTAAGTGAATATTTCCAGTTTGTCGCCCCAGAGGTTGTAATAGCTGTGCTCTTCATTATTATGGAAAATGAGCTTTCTCTGTTGGAGAACCATGCTCTTTACTAAGGTCAGAAGCCACTTGGATGGCAAAACTTACAAAAAAAGGACGTCATAAGCATTCACGAGAGAGCAGCAATAGCAATGCAGAAGCTGCTCTTTAATCCTAGGTGATAATGTGTTATTTCAGAAGGCATTATTACCTCACAATAACTCTACTTTCATTGTGTATAATGATTAATGGTAATTGCTTCGGTACTTCAGTATTTTTCAGAGATCACTTTGGCTTCCAATGAATACATTAGTACCTCGTTGCTGTAAACACCCTCCTCACAACTTGGCCTATAACACAGAATTAGATTACAAAGCAGTCAAGATGGATATTTTTTCCATGTTTTGATTTTTCTGGGAGATAAGTTTTTTGCTCTGATGTGAAGGAAAAAATTGTTCAAGAGCTTCCACTTTAATCTAGCCATGAATGGCATTCTAAGTCTTCCTAATGTGTCTACAATTCTAATTCTCTGTTAGATTGGCTTAGTATTAGGACCATGATCAAAGAATACATTTTCTTCTGCATTCCTAGGCTATTCCAATAATGTAAAATGCCAGTTTGTTGGATGGAAAAATAAGAACGATGCCTTTTCTGGTTTTCACAGGAACCATTTTTTCCCTAGATACTACATCATCTCACTGTCCTCAAACATCCTTTATGGGATGACCCAAATGAAAAAATCTTGCTTTTAGAAACTTCAGTTGGAGGGGCTTATGACTGTCACTATTGCTCTCTCTTTTGCTTCCTCAATTCTCCTTTATTTTTAAATACTCTCTTACCCCCACTGTAATCTCAGTGTATGGATAGGGAATTACAGCCTAGGGAGATGTTGGAGTCTCCCTCATTAGGGTTCTTTAAAAAGAGATTAGAAATATCTGTCAGAAATAATTTATGTATTGCTTATCCTGCCTTAAGGCAGGAGGACACATGTTACGCCTGTCAATAGGACTTCTGTACCTACACCACCTAAGGATTTATGAAAAGAGCAATCTCATATTTCTTTAGGTCAAAGAATTGTTTGTGGTCTCTAAGACATTGCAGCAGTTCACACTACCATGCTACAGATAACACTAAAATCTTGGATAAAACAGTAAAGCAATTGTTTTGTAAGAATTAACTTTGATAGCAACAACTGCATAAGGTTGAAATGCTGTTATGCTCAAAGGAAGTGTTCAAAGTTAATGAACTATCCTATTTAAGGATCTTATCTTATTTAAGACCATCTCAGACCTTATTTAAGGTTCTGCTAAAGGGCTAAAATGGGATTATATGGGTCTCAAGGTCTTCCTCTGATGATGTGGTTTCCTTCTGTGTTAGCAGCCCACCAAGCTGTATGCCTCCTTCAAAAGACTGCTGTGGGACTGATGGCATATAACTGGTGTGGTGATCATGTGCAAGGTAAGAATTTCATAGGAAACACGCTGGAGAATAATTACTATTCTATAATGTCAGCTTGATGCTATAGCATAGACACAATTTGTGTCAAATGAAATTCTAATCTTTCCATAGCACCCATATTATCAGAACCAGTTCTTGATATTAAAAAATATTAACCCCATGGTCCTTGATAAACATAACCAGTCTTAAATTCAGGAGGGAAAAGCTCAGTTTCCATCTTCAAATTCCCTACTTGCTTCAAATCAAGACATTGACAGAGGGATGTGACTCAGTGAAGCTGTTGGCTCATTGCACAGGAAATTATTTTTTGCTGCTGTTTTACCAAGAACAAGTCACACTGTAAAACTTGATGCAAGGCCAGTAAATAGACCTTGGTTTAGATAGCAAAATTCCTTACCTGAAATTTCTACTGAAGGCAGCAATAGACTCAGGCACTAATGCTATACACACATGCCCTTTTACAGAAGAGATCTCCAGTTTGGGCCTCTAGGAACTTTGCAAAGGGTCAGAGTTTTCCACAACCTTGTGGAAAGCTTCTGCATATATCTCTCTGCAGATGGAAAAACATCCCCATACAGCAAAGAAAGAAGACCTCAACAATGGCATTTTCAGTCATAATGCCTAAAGTTATTCAGAGACTGAGATCTTGAAATTCTCAATATTATGCGAGGCTGGTAGTAATAATTTATGCATTTACTTATTATTAGTCTGAAAATATTAATTTCCTGAAACAGACACTCAGAATTAGGCACAAGTGATTTGCAATAGTGCAATAGTGATATCTTCAAAGCTTATGACTTTCAGTGGAGACAGAAGATTGAAGTCAGAGATTCGTGCTGCTTTCTCCATCATGCACCTAAATGATAGCCAATTGTTCTGTACTAACCCATGTTTCTTAATCTTCAACTTTCACATATTTCTTCTCTCTTGTCATTACTTTTCATGTGAATAAAGTCAGAGGGTCTCTCTTTGATTGTCTCAGGAGACAAAGAGCAACACACTGACATTTTTCTGTGAAAAAAAATTCTTGTCATGAACTCAAGGCAATTGCAGAGTTAAATTTAGGACCATATTAATGAATATTCCCATACTTCAAGTCATCCATGCATTTTCAATACCTCCTTTCATTTTGTTTTTTCAGATCCAAAGCTACCTAGAGTGTATGAAATCCAATGTATCATGTTTGAAAGGTTGAAGGGCAGCTGGGATTTATTCCACAACAGCTAATTGGGATCTCTGCTTTTGGACTTCACCTGCATCCTTCTGCCAATATAATTCTTTATGTCATACTGGTAAAGTCACCAGAATGTCAGGAGAGAATTATTTGCTTCCCCAAGATTAAAGCAGTGAACACATCAATTTAATCCAGAGTTTTGGGAGACAGTCTATTAATCATTAACAAGGAAAAAGAGTTACGCACTAATAAGAGTTTTCTAATTGCTAAGCAAAAGATGGAGGGAAAACATGACTATTCCAGTTTGGCAGGTTTGCAAATAACTCCTGGTAAGAACAAACAAAATGTTTCTGCTGCTCCTATTACTGCTTCACTTCAACATGTCAACCTTCCATTATCAACAGGAATAATTCAGCTGAGCCTTAGAAATGTGACTCTGTGTCCATGCAACTACCAGGAAACCCTCTCCCTGTGCTTTATGACAATAACCACATTGCTCTGGTGCTTTGTCAGGGAAATATATGTGGTATCAGAGCCTTGAACTTAGAATCAAACAGGTTTTTAGTGCTGTCTACCCTGGAGCTGATGGCATCTTGCATTAGCATGGCTGGTTGGGAAATGCAAGCTGCCAGGTCTGGTGGCTCACGGGAATTCCTCTGGCTGTTTTGTAGAAATAACAAATGGCCTGCAATACAGGAATACTCAATATTGTAACGGGTTGATCTGTGTAGTAAGGGAATGATTCTCAGAATTTTGGAAGTTTCAATAAGACTCTTTTTTATCAACTCTGTGCTGCTAAGAATACACTTCCTTTCCTTATTAATATTGCTTACAGAAATCCTTCCCTCCTTCAGCCTCACTTCACTCTTTCACCCCAATGATAGATCTACACCAGCAGAGTAAAAACCACCCTCTCTGCACAATAACATGCTAATCCCTGACAGATCCTCTTTCTCCTCTCACTCACAGCATAGTCTTCACAACAGCCTGAGTAGCCTTTGATGAGAAAAAAAATAGACTGGCCTTCGATTGTTTTCTGAGCCATTGTGTATTCCAAATTATTTATTGACAGACATTTTCATAACTGAGGATCCTATATCACTTAGCTTATTCAACCATAAATTACAGTGATTTCTTTTTTCCCTTGAAGGGCTTCCTTGATGTAGCAAAAGACAGGACTTTTAGAATTAGGAGTCAGCCTAGTGCTCATGAAAGTTACAGATGAATGGAAGTGGTGTCAAACAGCCTTGCACTGTACAAAAGCACCAGCCTGCTCTGCTGCTGCATCTCAATTATGCTGCGTGACACACCTGCTGTCCTAGCCCTGCTTTTCCCTTGAGGCAAGCCTGCTAATATGCTAATTTATATGGTGTATAACAGGGGATTTGGAACAAAAGCCTAAGAGACTCCTTTTCACCTGGTGCCTTATTTAGGATTTGAGCCCACTTTGCTAGAGATGAAAAGCCAGTGGGCATAAGGCGTTTGTGTCATTTAGTTCTCAATAGGTAGTCAGTTAGTGAATAATGGTCTTGCAATGACTTTGTTCAGGTCATTTCCTTTAACAGATGTTCCTTTGTGAAGCTGCTATACCATAACAGTTTTTGTGTGTTTTCTTTGTTCATTAACTGTACACATTGAGGAGCTATTTATTCCTTTGTCATTAAACAAAATCAAATTAATTACATGTTAATAATAAGAAGGCAACAAGTACATATTTTGCATTTCTACAATATTTCTGTGGATTTTGCATTCTCCTACTTTCAGAAGTAAACTGCAGAAGAGAGAGCTCTTACTGTTTTGTTAATGATAAGAGAGACAAAGAAAGGTTTGGCTGCAATTCTGAAAACTCCTAAACCTCTCCACAATCACAGACTCACAGAATAGCTGAAGCTGGCAGGCACCTAAAGAGATTGTCTAGTCTAACTCTCCTGCTGAAAGAAGGTGGAATATGTCATTCAGGACCATTTCCAGTTGAGTTTTGAGTATTTTCAAGAATGGAGATTCCACAAACTCTCTGGAGAATTTGTCCCAGTGTACAATACCAATGGAAAAGCCTTTTTCTAATGTTTAAATAAAATTTCTTGTATTTAAATTTGTGGCCATTGCTTTTTGCTCTTTCACTGAGCACCACTGAAAAGAGTTTGGCTCTGATTTCTTTTTTCCCCCTCTCAACAGGCATTTAAGCACATTGATTAAAATAAACACAAGATTGAATAATCTCAACTTTTACAGGTTCTCCTCACATAAGAGGTACTGCAGTCCCTAAATCATCTTAGAGATCTTCACTGAACTCACCTCCAGTATCGTATCTCTGTTGTACCAGGGAAGCCAGAAACAGACAAAGCAGTGCAGATGGGCTCTCACCAAGGCTGGGTAGGGGGAAAACATCACCTCCTTCAACCTGCTTGTGACACTCTTCCTAATACAGACCACACTGATGGCTCACATTCACCTTGGTGCTCACCAGGGCTTCCAGGTCTTTTTCTGCAAAGCTTCTTAAGCACATCTCCAGACACGCACGTGATTATTACACTGACACATGGGGTTATTACTCGCAAGGTGCACAACTGAACATTCTTTGCTTGAACTCTATGAAGTTCTTCTCTGCCCATTTCCCCAGCTTGTCAGGGTCCATCTGAATGGGAGACAGCTATCTCATGTACCAACACCTCCTCCTGGTTTTGTATCATCAGCAGAATTGCTGAGCTTACATTCTGCCCCGTTATCCAGGGGGTTAATGAAGTCATTGAGAAGCACTGGTCTCTGGGGCACAGCCCTAGTGATTGGTCTCTGGCTGTACTTCAAGCCACTGATCACAACCCTTTGAACCTCATATTTCAACTAGTTTTAGGAAGGATGGTCAGACATCGCTCCCCACTTCATATATCTGACAACTCCAAACATCTCTTTGCTCTTTTTATGTTTGGAAATGGTTTCCAGAACTATTTGCTACCTTATTATAAACTTTCAGAGACAGAGATGAGGCTGGATCCTCATTAATGTAATTTATGAAGACTCAAGGGATATCTGCAGTCTTCAACCTTCAGGAATCTCACCAAATTGCCACGACTTTTCAAAGACTTTTGAAAGAGTGAGTGTGGCCTCACAATGGCATTGGACCACACTCTCAGCACCCACAGGCACATTTTCTCAGCCCCTATGGGCTTATGTATGTCCAAGTTGTTTAAAAGTTTCTAACCTGATCCTCCTTTAGCAGGAGTAGTCTTCCTTGCTCCAGACTTCCTTAATAGTTTCAACAACTTGGGATTCCTGAAGTCAAGACAAACAAAAAATTGAGCACCTTAGTCTTTTCATATTCTTTGTTAAAAGGCCCCTTCCCACTTAACACTGGGACCATGTTTTTTCTAGTTTTTATTTCACTGCTGATCTACTAGTAGAAGTCTTTCTTGTTGCTCTTCCTGTCCTTCATCAGATTCAATTCTTGGTGGACTTTAACATTCCTTATCCAAGTCCTGCATATTTGGACACTGTCTCTGTACTGCTCATGAAGCCTCTTGTCCCTGCTTATACTTTATATACTCTGAAATGCTGCATATCATCATGTCTTAAGGAATGTTGATAAAAACTAAAGGTATTTAGACAACTTCATTGGGCAGTTTCCTTAGCCACTTGGGATGGGATTTACTCCATCCAGTTTTAATGACCAGAAAGACACATCCAGTCTTAAGTAATCATCCCCTGATTAAACTTCAAGTGATGAATAATCTCCTGGAGGTGACCATCTCTCCCAACTGCATATAGAAGCCCTGACTCTATATACAGTTTAGACTATGTGTCTAATTTGCAGATGACTAAAACAAATTCCATGCCTCAAACTCTACTGTCCCTTATTGAGCAGTCAGTAAAACAATAAGTAGTTGCATATTTATATTTAAGTGTGCGTGCACTAACATGTACAGGAGCTGGAAAACCAAATTCCAAGGTCCTTATTGCTATAAACTTTGAAAAAGTAAGACTGTAACCACAGTATACTGTTGTACTAGAGATGGAGCCATATACAAAGTTCTTCTGTTTTTTCTTAAACAGAAAAACATGACATTTCATAAAACTGCAACCATCTTCTATACAGGAGTCATTTTTGCTTAGTAGTGCTGAAGAATCCAGAATATTGAAGCCAGTGAAAACAACAATGCAAGACAGGTTTGCTGTCAATGCATTATATGGACTTAGATTTTTCAAATTCTTGGAAGTAAGGTTGCTATATCTGCAGCATTCACCTGGCTTAACATTTAAATTCTTGCAATGGAAAAAGCTGAGTACTGTGTCTCTAGTTTTGTTTGCCCTTCATTTGAAACCTACTTTTCTATGTCAAGAAAATCTCTGATAGAAATGCATCTACACAGTTACATAAGAATATTGCAGGCAAGGCTGGTTTAACTCAGGGAACAGATGTAAGAGTCTTCAGCAAACACATTATTGTAATAGGCAGAGTTTGCTGACAGCTCCATGGCTTTGAGAAGCTGTGTCACAGTGACTTCAGAAGGTTGTGTGCTGAATCAGATGCAGATCTCACACTATACTATTGGGGTTTCAGTATCCACACCCCTCTGCTTCACCTCTGGCACAGACAAATACTTCTTTGCTTGTATCAGAAGGCCAGGGAACCACTTTTCACAGGGCTTCAGAAGTAACATTTAAATATTTTCAGATTTAGTTATGTAAAAGTCAGCAATAGACTGAGAAAAAGCCCCATCACTGGGCAGTGCACAGGACTGGAAGAGCTCAACATTTTGAGTCCAATCTTATACTGGTGAAGGTTTACTTAACTGCTCCTTAAGGGATAAGACATTTTGTATTTTTAAAAGAAATTGTCATGTTTCTTTCTTTGATATAAAATTTGAATAACATGTAGTTGAAACAAAAATTTTATCAGTAGTGATTAAGTTATAATGAAACCACAGTGAATAAAACAGTGAATACAGTTACAGAGAATAAGTGAATAAGTTATTCAGAATTCAAATGTGTCTGTCAGAATGTGAGAGGTAAGATGCTTTCAAAATCCCAAGGCTTAGCGTGAGTACAAGTGATCTGCATAGAAAATGAAGTATTTTCATTAGCTATTGATTTTTATTCTCTAAGGGCCATTAATGCTGTACATTTGGACAGTACAGGATGGTGTCCATAGTTTAAATAACCCAAGAACTTTCCTGAATGATCTCAATTTATCCAATTTGCTCTCTCTTGGTTTGAACCCCGGGTATAACAACAGGCTTCAAACCCTCCTATTAAGTGCTAACATAAAGCCTTGAAGCTTGAGATTGTCTCGTCCAGATATTTTAAATGTGTGAGATTGACAAAGATCTTAATGGAGCTGGGATTTTGCATTTGCCACATTCTCCTGTCTGGGAAGGCAGATAACACAGAAGTACAGCTCAAGCACCAGTCAGGGGCACAGTCGATTTCAGAGGATATTGTAACAAACGATGGCTTTGGCTTATCATTCCCCACAGGCTGTTGTGCTTAGCTGCTGCTGTTCAGGTCTCTAGGTCTGTGAAAGCATGACAGTGCTGTGGTGACAGCCCATCATCTTGGTGACTGCCCGTCATCGTGGTGCGGGCGTTCGGCAGCAGCAGAACCTTAACACCTGCTGTGGTGATGCTTATCCTGGGCAGAACTCAGAGCCCCAGAACAGCAGCTGCAACCCAGTGCTGCTCTCAGCACCCCATCGGGCAGCTGGGGCTGAACACAGGCTGGCAGCTGCCCCGGGGCAGAGCTGTGAGATCAGCTCAGTGAGCCAGCCCTGCCAGAAGGCCTTGCCAACCTCACTTCAGGCCGAGGGGAACAGTGGTCAGTAAGGAATGCTGGGATCCAGCTTAGGCTCTAAAGTGAAGTGACCATCCTCCCCAGCCTTCTGTGCAATGAGAGGACATAGGCAGGCTCCTGTGGGAGAGCTGGGGCAGGAGCACAACTGAGTGCCCAAGGAGAAGCCTTTCCCTCCTCACTCATCTCACAGTGCTAACACAGACTGGATTGCTGGCACGGCACCTTGGCTTGGTGAGCACAGTTAAGCTCACACCGCATTCAAGACCTTGGGCAGGTCTGCATAGCAATTCACTCACCCACTCAAGGGTGAAAGGCATTTGGAAACTTCTGCTTTCCTATATTCTAGCAAGACAAGAAAGAAGAGTCGAATTTTCAGGGATTTTGCATAAAAGGACACAGAACTGAGGCACTGATAGTGATATTTAGATACAATGCCAAGCAGGCATATAACCCTGAGAGCTGCTTTTCCCCATCTCTAACTGGGTGTTAATGCTCAAATCCACATTTGTATTTTACAGACACTGTTTCATGCAATTACGCTTTTTACATAGAATCACAGAATGAAAGGTGGAGCACTTCAGTACCCCCACATTTCTGTACATTGCATATCTCCAACTGGCTTTCAAACCAGCAGTAGTTTTGGACCTGATCTGGGGGTTTTGCTGCTCCCAAGGGAGGTAGCAGGGCTTGACCCACAATTGGGAATTTTATGCCCACAGCTTGGCCTCTGAAAATTAAAGACTGCAAAGCTGAACTCCTCCCATCTCCTTTTATAAACTCTCTCTTTTCAATTCCCACTCAGTGAGGTCACCACTTTCTGAAAACTAAGATGTGATAAATATCCTGTAGCACAAAAGTTGAATTTTTAAATATCAAGCTGTCCAGATACTTGGAAGCAAATCCTGTATATACTGTTGACTAAAATACATTAATTCTGGTTCTAGGTAACACCTTTTAGTGATTCTAGAACATCTACCCATCACTATACCTATGCTTATAGCAGTTCAAGGAGGCCATTTAATAGGTCAGACAGATCATGTGTACTGACATATGTTCTCTGGAATACAACAGTAAAAAAATATGTAGGCACACAAGTTTATACCCAAAAAGGGAAGGATATCAAAGATGACAGCTAAAAGCAGTGAGATAAAACTGTCACTCATGTACATACTACCCACTATTTTACACTGTCCTGCTCACTACTTGTAATTTCTGCCTTTTTAATTTCACACCATGAAAATTATGGCTCCTTACACTAGATTTCTAATTAACTAAAGTGGGATCCAGATTATAAGCAATATCCAAAACACATTGTTGCTGAAGTTGACCTCCACAGTCCTGGCACTCTCTTAATACATTACCCCTAGTGTAATTAAATCTGCTCTAAATTGAGCTGGCTGGGGGAGTTTAGGAAAAAAGTAATTCCCTACAGTAGACAAAACCAAAACATTGCTGCTGGCCAAACCACCCACATTCCCTTTTTTCAAAGAAATTGTTTACCCTGATGTCTTCTCCGAGAGACCAAGACCAATTTCCTAACTGCGTTTCCTTTGGGAGTGTCATAGTGTCTTATGTTGTATAAGCACCTTCTGCACTAGGATATAATTTGCCCCATGCATTCTCCCCACTTCTCTCATCCATGCTGCAGGGACACAGCTTTGACAGATGGCATTGCTCCTCTGAGCTCTGCAAGCTGAAGTTGCAGAATTCACAGTTACTAGGTTGGAAGAGACCTTAGAGATCACTGAATCCAACCCAGCCATAACACCTCAACTAAACCATGGCACTGAGTGCCACATCCAGTCTTAAACACATCCGGGGATGGTGACTCCACCATTCCAGGTGGTTTAAGGTTCCTTCCTTACACTTGCCCATAGCTACATTTCCGTCTGTGCTGACATGTACATCTGCAAATGAAGAAAAGGAAAGGTTTTCATTCTTGAGTTTTGCTGCATATCTGCCTTAAAGTAATCTAAAGGAGTGGACATCATATCCTTTATAAGAATTAAAACAAAATGAAGTTACATTCTTCTACTTGTTGCTCTTTTTTTTTTTTCCTGTTTGATAATCCAGGAGTATCAGTATTTATCTTCCTTATGCTTCTGCAGTTCCCCTTAGATTGTCAGTTCCTCCATCATTGCATTAAAGGTCAGGATGGAAATCACTTTCTCTGAGGTATTTCTTCCTAGAGAGGTTAAATAAAAAGAACGATGGGCCAGATACTCCACTGCCTTCTGTTTTGCACAGTCATTTGCAGACTTGGATCCATTCACAACTCACATAGGGATTCACAGCTCCTCAGACATCCTCCAGTGTGCACCACCAGACTGTATAAATATATGGGGCAGAACAGAGGAGACAACTACTGAAGCAATGCTTAAATACTTAAAGATCAGCTGTAGTTGCCTGACTGACACAAAGGCATTGGCAGGCAGCCTGATCACTGAAACAGCTCAGAGGAAGAGGGCATATGATCTTGTCAGGGGATTTCAACTTTTGGGATTCTTAGCTCTTGTAAATTCATTCCACTGAGGAAAGGGACCGTGACTTTAAAATGTTCCTCCACAAAGACGCAACCTACTTCTTCTAAATCTGCCCCTCGGATTACTAGGTAGAACAAGAAAACACTACTAGATCAGAATCCCTGTCTCATTTGATATCAATACTAGCATATCATGGAAGTTTAAATGGCCATACAGTTGATTGGTAATGGAGAGTCAAAATAAAATAAATTTCACCACTCATGTTAATTTGGTTTCACTTGCATACTTTCTCTGTCATTCTTCCACTTCTCCAGTCATCCATAAATTTTCAGGTGAAACAAGACCTGAATTTTAAATGCAAGGTTCACATAGGAAAAAACCAAAACAAAGCAAAACAACAAACCACTACTTTAAAGAAGGAATATAAAGGAGGCATGGGCCTGGGCTGGACAACATTTTCCACAAAGTATCTTTGCTAGAAAAGTTGTTTTTCACCTAACTTAAACATTTCCACAGTCAAGAGCCTGAAAGTCAAAATATATTCCTTTAAAAATGTTTTCTGATATATCAACCATATTGTAGTTGTTAGTTCCTATCCTCATTTTTCTGAATTACCTGTGCACTCTAATTTGCATCATTACTAATGTGAAAATCACCCTGGAAGCTGTAGACTGGCCAGGCAACCTGGCCAGGCAACCTGGCCAGTACCTAGGAATACAGCACCCAAGGTGTTCTGACACCTTTTTCAGCTAGCGATGAAGAAAAAACAGTCAAACCACAAAGGTCTAGGACCTTTGAGTGTTCCTTCTCTCCTGTGGGTTTCTGTTTCTCCCACTGCCTCAGAAGCATTCTGTGTTCCTCCGCAGTGCTCTGTAGAAAGCTCTTCAGAAATCCTGCTTATTTAGCTGCAATCAGTAATGGCGCATTCTTCTACCTTCATGTATGAGCAATGGGCAGCAGTAGAAGTAGGTATGTGATTCCATTCTCGATGTTGTTCTCACTGGCTCATCACTTTACACCTGCCAGAATGCTCAGGGAATTTCTTAAAGGGGTAATGCAAGGATTGGTTAATTTTATAAACTGCTTTATGACCACTATTACCTAGATGCTACAGAAACTGCACATGAAAGAGCTCAACCTTGAATGAGAGGTGAGGTGAAAGGATAAAATAAGAGTGCTACAAGAGGAAAAGCTATTAATAGAATGAATCTGATAATCACACCTCTGTCGCCACACACTTATTCATATTCTGAATTTCTCTGGGTGAGATTCTGTACCTCTTACTTTTGTGGGACAGCAAACGTAGCTACACTGGGGAGCATAACTTCCTGAGAAAGATGAAGCTTGCTGTGAGGGTATCAAGAGTCAGTCCACCAACAAGAGGATTGTTTCTCATGATGAAAGACTCTGAGAGCAAGATGCATTCTACAGTGGAGTAGAAGCCTAATCCTGAGTAAATATAACCAGAGTTCAGCAGAATATGGTGGCAAGAACACTCACCAGAACAGGATCAAAGAAAATATGAAAAATAAAATGCAATCACTAATACCATCTCACTCTTCATTATTTAAAAACTGTCAGCACCTGCAAGGAAAGAAACAAAATGGCAATTTTGCCACACATACTGTTCCCAAGGAATTACAGAACCAGGTTTCCGGATAAAAATTACTTTTTGTGAAGTCTGATATATTTTAAAACACTTTGTAACAATTCATTGCATAATTCAAACAGCCTCTACACTACAAACAGCTAACATATTTATGCTGGCGGGACTGTCAGTGCATTTTTGTTATAAGAAGCTTGGAGGTCTGCTACAAATAATCTCCAAAGAGTACCTCTAATTAGTGGCTAAAGTTGGCATATTTCCTGCTATCTGAAATTAGATCAGAGAGTAGGCTGAGATGAAAAAGCCCTGTTAACTCCCTAGGCTTCCAGTTTCTGCTTATTGGTGGAAATTAATGTTTTGAACTTTATCAACCATTATCTAAAGAAGTCTGGAGTCAGTGGTAACAGAGTGATTCAAGAGAGACTTTACTGCCAGCTTCTATTGAAGTACCATAGGCACTCTACATAAATATCCATATGAAAACTTTATTTAATGGTTACATGAAGCTGAACAATAGTCAGGAAAGATGGTTGAGTGGCCAGAATGCCAGGCTGGCAATTATAAGAAGTGGAAGACATTCCTTGCTCCAAGATACTATTTAATCATTTCTGCATGACCTAGAAAAATTCTCTTTGGGGTAGGGTGAAAGTAGAGGAGATTAACGAAATGTTGACGATAGTTAAGCAAATCTTTGTTTTTCCTACAGCTTTAGAAACAGTGAGGCTCCTTCAGACAAAGCAACCCAGCTTTTTGGTGTTCAGTGACTGGAGTTAGCCTTTGAAGAGATCCATTTGTCATCTGTAAAACAGAAATAGAGCTGCTCCACCTCATGGGAACATTAGACAGATGGATACTTTCCTCTTCTTCCTAGAGACCTCAACCCGGATAGGCACATCAGAAGCAAACACCATAACTCTCTCCACATGGCTCTGCAGCTTCCCTGGGGCCTTTAGTGCTGAGACAGGGCTTTGCATTTCAGTTTGCCTTCCACACAACTTCAGCAACTCTAAGGTTTGCCACAGCTACATGTTCCTCTCCTCCTGCACAGCTTGGAAAATGTTAAAATGTATAAGCTCCTTTCAAACATCAGGACAGGGAAGGGGCAGGTAGAAAAACAGCAGAAAGGAAGGCACAAGGAATTATCCTCTTGGGAAGTATATTTGAACCTCAGTTCTTAGAACTTCTAAAAAAGGAAGATATTTGTCAAGTTGTATTTTGCTCTGCCAAACACATGGGAAAGGAAGCAATTTTTACATCCCGAGGCTAAGCACTGAAAACCAATGTAATTTTAGAGTTAATATGTAGACAAAGGAGGAAATGTTATTAGGTCAGGCTACTTTTAGTCACACAGAGCAATAGAAAATTTAGGCTATCTGTTATTTCTGGTAATCAGCCTGAGCAGACAAATCAATATCTTAAGCTCTTAATAGCTACAGAAACAAATACTAAAGTTGGGCTTACATTTCAAAAGAAAGTTGTGGTTTAAAGCAATCCATTATCCCACCCAGTATGTGGAAATTTTCTGCAAAATCCAACAAAATTTACAATTTAAAATCTGCAGTGAAACTGAATCTTCACAGGTGGAATTCTGAGGGTACCTTCACGCCCTCCTCCATACCACAAAGTGCACCACCCAAACCCTTGCATTTACAAGTCGAGATTACCCTTCTCCATCTTTGCTTTCTAGTATGAGTGGTTTTTTATACTCTTTGAAATTCAAAAAGTGGACATTTTCCTCCTGAAAAGGATAGACAGGATTTGTCTAAAAACATTTTAAGGGAAACAGGAACAATCTACCTCCTTAGGCCTGTGTTCACAGCAAAATCAACCTAACTGAACTGCTGTCTCAGGAATGGATCCCATCCAAACAAAAAGCCCTTTACTTAAAGCCTGACAATGGTTAAAGGCCAAGCTGGTGGCAGCCAATAAGCCAGGGATCAAAATTCAACTGAGTGTAATTTATTCTCCGGGCCTTCCAAACACCACACTGGAGGGAGTGCAGGCAAAACCCAGTTGCATACAACCAGAGTTGCAGTACTATCCCAAAGGTTCATTCCCAGGAAATTTAAGCAATTTCAGAAAATTTCTCTCAGTCCCTTCCAGCAAACAGCAGTGTATCACAGCAGGGGAAGCAGCAGGTGCATCTCTGAAGTCTCGTGATTGAATAGAGATAGGTGCGGAGTGAACAAGGCAACAGGGCTGAGTTCCAAGGCAGAAGTCTGCAGAAGCAGGCTCACTTCTTTCACCATAGCATTATATAACTAAAGCAGAGCTACTTTATACTGCCAGCAGAGCAGTGAATCAAATGAGTGAATCAAATGAATGATCAAATGAGCCTCCAGCAACTAACTGCCATAGGAATTTTACTTGCAGACTACAGTACTTTGGAGAAAAGAGTTTATACCGTTGCTATGAATTTCACATGTCTCTGTGGATTCTATCTGCACCCTGTATTTTTGGGGAACTAAATAATGCATTGAGTAGGAAGACCTAGACACTGGCAGGGTTGCCCAGAAATGTGAGATCAAGCAATCAAGAATCCCTCCCCATGTCTGTTGAAGGAAGCAATGGGACTTCAGCCAACAGTATGTGTTTGTCTTTGGACATGCTCTGCAAAAATACACTAAAGGTGAGGGCTTAAATACTCAGGCTGAGATAGCGTCAGTTAAAGCAGCAGTATTCTGCACTCAACCAAACAGTGATGGGGGCTGTTTAACAAAGGAGAATTCCTCAACAAAAAGGAGGAAATTTCTTGCTAGAGGGCAACATGGAGAGGTTCAGTCTCCCCTGCAAATTTAAACTAAACCTGGGCACAAGACCAGAGTCATTGGATGCTTAATATAGATTTGTAATATTTTGTATTTTAACCCTGTGGGTGTTTATTTTGCTAAACCTCTTCCCTTAGTATACTGTTCTGTTGTCCCCAAATTGTGTAATGAGGTGAGACCCACCAGCAAACTGTGGACAGTTTGGGAGACCCAAGAAACAACCTCAAGTTGAACAGAAGGCCTGCAAGTTTCAGTGCCATGGGGATGTGTGATAAGGACACCTAGAACTATTAGAAAGATGTGTCTTTATGTAGAAACAAGAAATTAATGCCTACAGAATAATGTACTTTGAACTAATCACAACAGCCTGGAGAACATTAAAGAAAAACGATGAGACCTGTTTTTAACACAGATGATTGTGGTCTTCAGGGCAGCCAGGATGAGGGAAAAGACGGAGAAATCTTGACTCTGTGTTTCAGAAGGCTGGTTTATTATATTATGATATATATTATATTAAAAATACTATATTAGAACTATACTAAAAGAACAGAGAGAAAGATTCATCAGAAGGCAAGACAGGAATAGAATGGAATGAATAACTAACAAAGTCTTGTGACTCCCAGAGAGTCTGACACAGCTGCATCCTTGATTGGTTATTAAGTAGAAACACCTAACCTGGACCAATCAATGATGCACCTGTTGCATTCCACAGTAGCAGATAGTTATTGGCTACATTTGTTCCTGAGGCCCCTCAGCTTCTCAGGAGAAGAAAATCCTGACAAAAGGCTTTTCATAAAATATCATGGCTACAGATGATATATGCTTTTACTAAAGGACATGTTACTATTTTGAACTAGTTTTCCAGCGGCAGTTAATAAGCTCTAGGTTCAGCTCCGTTTGTGAGAATACAAAACAGCTCTTTATGATATCCCCACCCTAGAAATTGCCCCACTTTGGTCTATTCCCCACGACTGCAGTAGCCCCAAGGGAATCTTCAGCTTACTGGACATTTTTGTTATTTGACCTTTAAGATTTAGTAGAGTGACATATAGGAAATGTGACATCTCTAAATTAGCACAATATTTCCAGAACCAGGGTAAATTAATCAGGCCAACCTGTGGAAGGAAGGCTGGGAAGGCTGCTCCACAATACTCCAAGACTTTTTCCTTTGCTCAGCATTTCCTGGTGTCCTTGACAAAAAGCATGTCTACAACACAGTGTAAAAGTTCCCAACAGCTTGTAGGCACTACCTGCTCCATGTCCTGCCCATATTGCCCAGCCTGGGCAAGTGGAGTCTCCAGAGGACCTGATACACACTTGGGCACCTGCTCTCTTGGGTGTACTCCCGTCCTTCTTCCACTCAACTGTGCCAGTGAAGGAAGTCTTGAGACCTCAGAGCTGCCCTAAAAACCAGTACAGCCACGCCAGGCATGCCAATTTCTAAACTTCCCATGATGAGTCTGCTGGATTCTCTAACATGAAATGCACTGTAGCAAACAACTCTAAAGTAAATGAGTGGCAAAGAGCCCCTTTGGCAAATGGCCGTTGCTTCTTCTCTGTTCACACATACCACCTTTCCATTAGTATATTCAGATAACATGTTTATTCTGTTTTATAAATGGTTAGCTGTTCCCCAGCTCTAGAGAGGATAGCTGTGTGTAGTGCTGCTGTTGTTTTAATGTATACATTGTTATTTATTTATGATGGGAGCATTAGGAAATACACCTTGTGTTTGAAGGAGAAGAGACTGAATCTCATGGTGGTTTTAAAGGAATGTTGTTCCCTGCCTCTGGCAGCTGCACCAAGTATTCCTGAACCTGACTCTTCCATGAAGCTTATCTGAAAAGAGATAGCACAGGTCTGGTTCTAAAATGATCATGAAACATGCAGAACAAAATTTTTGAGCACAGTAAAAGGCCAAATTAAGACATTTTGTTGAAAATGCAACAAAACAGTTCAACAGATTTCAAGTCCAGTAGATTCGTCTGCATGCTATCATCTTAAGTCCCATTGTACTATTTGAATTGAGTGTGAAGGTTGCTTCCCTCATGCAGGCTCTTATCTACACCTCTCTGAGTCTCCTATTACTGAAGAGGGAGCACGGTGCATGCATGAACCTAGTTTGCCTTCCTTCACTGATGGCTACAGTAATTACACAACTCTCTTATAGTGCTGTGCTGGCACATTGTTCTGTGCAATATAAAGAAAGAAGCTAAGTCCAAGTTATTATAGACTGCATTGATAAAGATTCGAAGTACCTGAGACAAATTGAAGGAATAATGTGCGAGGATTGCAGAATATTGAAATTATTCTCAAAGGCACTCAAGACTTTGGACTCAAGGGGAAGAAGAGATAGGGGAACCTTTTTATAGAAGGTGGTAATGAGAAATCACACATTTAATTATGGAAAGCTGTCCAGCTGTTCATTTTTTTTCTGTACAAAGATTTGGTGGCCAGGTTCTGGAGAGTACTAAGGAGTCACTAGACACCAAGGAATAGCAGAGCTAGAGATATGATATCGCCAGTACCAGTGTTTGTGCAAAATGCTTCATAGTCATTGATTGATGCAAGTGACACAATTGAATGATTTTTTAAATTTAGTTTTTAAAAATGGAGAGAGTATTGCTTTGCATAAAAGCATTTTCCCCATGTTTCATTGTAGTGCTACAGATGAACATAAGGTACATCATCTCCTACTGGCTCTCAGTTTTTTTTGCAAAAGACTTATAAGAATCATCTCTCTGCCTGTAACACAGGTAAAATTAAATTTCTCAGTTATTTATTTAAATAATATAGACATCTGAAGAAAGGCATTTCCAAAAGAGGTTTCCATTTCTGTGCACTAAATATTTTGACTATTCTTAAGCTTAGGAGCAAATCCAAGGTCAAGATCAGCCCTCGTAAATTCCACAGAGCAACACAAGCAGAAATTATGAACCATACCTTGTTGGAACTGCTGGAGGTCAGGTCTGCATGAAGCATTTGCATATGGCAAGAGATATTTGTCACTGACTTTGTAAACGTTTGTTTCAGCAGAATTTTCCATGGTGTTTTCATGATGGAATATTCCCATTAACATAATCATTCAGTATCACTTTATCTATGGTCTTTATATCCCTGGATGATCCAAATGTTTATATGTAGCCAATCTCATTAACTTCTACATTTCATGAGATTCTGCATAAAACTAATATCTCATACTGACATGGCCTTGAACAAATAAAGTGAAAGGGAAAAGATTGATGCTTTCTCTATGGCTTAATACCACCCAGACTAGTGCAGCAGGTGGATTTATGGCTACCCCATACACATGTATCATAAGAAAGCACAGCAGTGAAGTTTCCAGTGTTAATGTAAAGCTTGTGGAATGCACTTAGCAGACTAGTTTGGCCAGATGTTGAAATAACTTCATCAGTTTCTTTTGCCTCAGTACTAATGCACTTCTGATAAAAACCAGCACAAACGTAGAGTAAGACTTACCCAAGTTCACCGAAGGTATGCTCTCCAGTTGACTTAACTCCTCCTTGAAAGATAAATGGTGTACATTAATCTCACCCCAAAATACCAACATAGGATTCTAAGTTTGGTACTGTAATGGCAGTCAGAGCACATCAGACCTGGTCACCATGGAGTCAATGAAGACTAGAATTGGTTTGTCAGTACATTTGAGAGAAAACAGTGGGCAAAGAGAATGCTAATAAATTTCTGTGGGCGCCTAAGAACCCTAACTCAGCTATAACCATTGTCTCTGGTTCAAGGATTCACTATTGGAATCAAATATATTTTCTGTTTTGTAGTGCAAATGTTAGGAGAGTAAATATTAAGAGCTGTTAGGGACTCTGTCCAACTGTATGGATGCTTCTATGGGGAAAAATCCTACTTTTGTCAGATTGCCTACTTTTGTTGGATTGCCTACTTTTGCTTCTGCTCCATGGCACAAATGTCATATGAGACAAATACAAAAAGGTCCAAGGACTGGACTGAATCTTTCAGACTGTCAAAGTACTTGCAACACACTGCAACATCTGTACCTTTCCTGGATCAAACCTCACCAATATTACAGAATCTGCTTCTGGAACTTGCTGAAAAGCGCAGCTGATGTAGCCAGACCAGAACTCCAGATCACACTCCCAGACCGGCATGTTGGCTCAGCTTTTTGACAGCAGTGCAGGAAACTGGTGATTATTTCTGTCATTAAAAGAAATGCAGATGGTATATAACTGGAGCACTGCTACCAAGTTCCAGCCTATGCCCCTTCTAACCTGGCAGTCAGGAACCATGATATCCCTACAGCACTCAAAAATAATTTGTTGTTTATATTAACACAAGTAACATTCTGTCCCTTAAAAAATTTTATTCAAGGATTCCACAACTGATACAGCTAGGAAAATGCTAATTTTAGTGTAGCAAGTAAACAGAGGTCTGATTCAGCCCTCTTCAATACTGGATGCAGAACAGGATTTTGCCATTAGAAAGATGAAAGGATACAACAAACACTGGACTGGCTTCCACTGGAAGATGGAGGATAAGGAACAGGCCTGACCAGAGAGCCAGACTGAGCATCTTGGAATGTGTTGCTGGCAGTTTCTTATGTAGAGAAGAATTAAAAAGTTTTTACTGGGGGGGATTGACACTTGCCAGGAGCTAAGCAGCATACAGCCCCTAACTCACCCCACTGTGTTCATTGAGATGGGGGACAAAATAGGAAGAACAAAAGCCAGTAAACTCATAGGTCAAGTTAAAGACAGTAAAATAGCTGAAGGAAAGAAGAAATTAAGCAGCAATTGAAACTCCCACAAGCAGACTGATGGTCCAGCTGACTGGTCCTGAGCAATGGCCATCTGGGAAGAGAAAGTGCTCACCTCCTTCTTGCTCTACCCCTGATTTTATTGCTGAACATGTTATATCGTCAAGGTTATCCCTTTGGTCATTTCAGGTTGGCTGTCCTGCTTTGTTTCTTCCCAACCATCAGCCTACTCCTTGGTGGAGCAGGAGAACACAAGCTGTGACACTGTGCAAACATTGGTTAGCCATAGCCAAAACACCAATGGGTTATCAACAGTGTTTTAGCCACAAATTCTAAATGCAGAACCGTAGAGGCTGATATGAAGAAAGTTATCTCCTGCCCAGCCAGACCCAATACATCAACTTAGGCAAAACCAATTCCCCAGGACTCCTCTTAACTTTTAGCTTGAATAAAAAAAAAAGGAAGAAAATCAATGTCTTCCTTGGTAACACAGTGACTAAAGTTGTTTTCCAAACAAATGGGCGATTTGGGAACAATATTGCCACACAATTAATCAGATTGGCATAGCATATCAAAGTGCTAATCTATCATTTCCTGATTGCATTAAGATATGCAGGAATTTGGGATCAGGCAGGAGTATGCTGTATATAATAATTGAGGATGTTTGGAACTGTACCCTCAAAAAAATATCACTCATTCTAACTGGGACACAATAAAGGACTATTGGTTTATTCCTAACCAACATAATTTTTATACATGGCTATGTAAGATACATTATCTTGAGTGTAGGAGGTCCGATTTGGCATCCAGGCCTCTGGACTATGTCTCTTTTGGGACAAAGCAGTGTTACTTGCCTGTCAGTGTTGTATCATAGCTACTTCTACACTAAATTGCACAGCATGGTATAATGAAAATTGGTCTTCAGGCTTTACACTAGTCATCACTTATTAACCAAATAATTTGAAATGCCAGTGTAAAACCTGCTAAAATCAAGTAGCTATGGTTGTGGGATTAAAGCTCTTCAGACCTGGAATCCAGGACATCTAAAGGGAAAGAAGGGTGCTGCATAGAATAATGGTGACTATAGTCAAGGGTATGCGTGGGAGAGATAATTAAATAATGGGCTCCTGTTTCATCAGGCAGGATAATTAAAAGCAAAGTCAAAGAATTCAGGTTCTGTAGATTGCTCAATGGTGCAAGATCATAGCCATAGGTGGAAAGTGAAAAAAATACAAAATTTCCACAAGAAGGGATACAGTTTCTTGTTGATACATGCCTTAAAGTCAGCAGAGAACCAAGAAGCTGAAAACAGACCGTAAAACTGAACTTCACAGACAAACCACTTCTAGACAACAAACCAAGGACTTTTTGATAGGAAAGTCCTTTTTGTTGTTTTTTTGACCACAAAAACAAGATTTCTTTTCTAGTGCAGCCAACTCAGGGCAAAACAAAGGCATTACAGCTGCCCCAAAAGAAAATATTGAGGTCCCTCCTACATTGCCTGGTGAGAACTCAGGTACTCATTTTTCTAATTTCAGATCTGTTACAGTTTTACAGAGTAATCCTGTCGATATCATTGCAGAGCAAAATTGAAGTGACAGACCCCTTCCCAGATCATCATGGGGAATTTTGCAGTCTGCAAAGCATTTGAAACGTACAAAACCCATGGCATTCATCCCCACCATGAATGGACTTCTTCATGGTGGCCATTTTTGCCCTTATCCTGAGGGCAAAAAGGAAGGAGGGTATCAACACAGCTACTCTTGACACAACATTTTATAATGGAGTCCATTGCTCTTCCTGATTCTAGGGTAAGATTCACTGAAGGTCCTGGGGTCTGAGGTATGCCCAGAATCATCTGGAGAACATTTAAATCTTCTCTGTGTGTGACACATAAAAGGCATCATAAGAGAAGGGCTGGATCCTGGGTGGATCCAGGGAACAGAATCTTTTACACTGGCAAAACTACAGGACTAGTTGTTTTTCTTGAAGTGGTGATGACATTGATTAGAGAAGGAGAAGGTTGGTTCAGTGCTCAGTCTGTGGGCTTGCAAGCATGTTTTTTCCACTTATTCTTGTCCCAGGAATGCAGGCTCCAAGGAGGAAATAGCAAATGCCTGGAGGAAATAGAGAAAAATTCACTCCCCTTGAACAGAGTATTAAAAGTGTTCTGAAGTATTAATTCTGTTGGTCTTAAATTTAGCAAGTATTATAAAGATTAAGAGAACCATTCTTGGTTGAAAGAAAGCAACAATGCATTCTTCAGTTCTTTATTCAAAGTCAATGTTGAAGGCAAAACCTTGGAAATGTAAGCAAGGCATCTCACCAGCTCAGTTGAATAAAAGGTCAGTAGAGGAAAAACTGTGTGAAGTAATTCTCTGCCAGAACTCAATCTGCATTCAAACTCAATTTATAGATGAATGAATGATAGAAACCAGCTGAGGGCAAGCAAGCTCCAATCACCATCATTATTATTATATGAGAAAATACCACTACAGCACACAAAATACTCACTAAAAATAACACCTTGGGCCCAATTCTTCCTTTACAATAATTTTTTGTTTACGCAATTTCAATTTGTGAAAGATGCATTGAATTTCATGACCACCTACAAAGAAACAGTGTCTTATTTGAAGGACATGCTTGCATTTTAAGATCCAGGAATTCCAATGCTGACCCAGCACAAGACAACTGATTTGCTCTTGAAAATGTATTTAAACAAAGGGAAGTATTCCTTTGTCTACTCTCTATCCTGTTATTAGATTTAAAAGTGCTATGCTTAGTCTCTAGCAAAATCATAATCATGTACATGCATTTTTAAATTATAATTAATCAATCTGTTATTTTGGATTTAAAGGATCCAGAAACACGTATGGGGCTGTCTAAAGCTGGAGAGGTTTAAACATAGTAGAGAATGCAGGTGACTGATGCAAAATATTTAATGCAAGGGAAGTTTTGGTGATAGCAAAATTGGGTCTGCCATAGCTGGTTACAGACATGGCAAAAGAGAATGGGTTCCAAATTTGAGGCAGCATTTATCAGGGAAAACTGAACTTCTGGTCCTTGGGATTGGAACATGGGACAATCCAACTACTGAAATGGCCAGAATAATCTAGCAGTCATTAAATACAGACCAAAACAATTTTTTTCCCCTTGTAAATCTAGAACATGTACCAAGTGGTTCTTAATGAAAATTCCACACATGGAGTTTACTATATTGCTGCATCTGACTTAACTGGCACCTGGCTAATTATTCAGAACATGTTTGCCTTTGCATATTAATAGTAGAACTGATGTAATGAAACAGTCCAATTTACAAATGCAGGCATACTGAAAAACTCATTTATATAGACATACTTCTCCCCCAGACTGCACAACATACTCAGTGTTTATGATAGGCATTGCTCAGACAGCATTCCTGAGTGGTCCCAGTAACTTGCATCATGTGCTCGTAGCTGCCACACAACCATCTGCTTCCTGACCGAATGATTTCCTGGCCACAGGCAGCCCCCCCATGCTCTGATTCGAATGTAGAAATATTCACACCAGCATTCACAGATGGATATATGTTGGCAGGAGTATCTATAACACTTCCTTGGAACTAAAGCTTTTTAGGAAATAAATCTGTTGTGGTAAGAGAAAAGGGGTCAGGCATTCTGTAAAGCAATTTATGTGAGTGTACACTTGAAAACCTTCCTTTTTTAAAAATTATACTCACCCACCTTTAACCACAGTCATTCCACTTAAAAGAGGGAAAAATAGTCACAGTTAAACCTTCTTCTTTTCACATACCTCTCTATCATATCTGTCACTCCCAGGGCTTTTCCACCTAATAACTCAAACCATGCCATGCTCAAACAAATCATAAAACCTAAACAAACAGAGCTAATCTATTGAAATTTTAAAAGGTTGTAATGTCATAACAAGCCTGTACAGATCTAATACCACAGTGATGATAAAAGCTGAGTTCATCCAAGGCGCCCAAGCCTGTTTATTTGTAGCAGTTGTCCATTGCATTTCACATCCCTTTGGTTCTTCCTTTATTTTTGTGTCAAATGCCTTTGATGAAAGAGGTAATTAAATATTTCCAAAGCTACTTGTGGTTATTATTATGGTTTTATTAAAGTTAATAATGCAATAACAAAGCTCAACTGTCAGGTTACCCTCCACCCCACTTTTCTCTCTCTTTCTTTTTTCCTTTTACTTGAAAAACAAAACAGGGAGAGGATCTAGTCTCCTCTTTGCCCTTGAAAATCAGGTGCTCAGTGTGCTTTGAATTCAGTTTGCACTCACAGCACACATGCACACAGCTGTCATCCCACTTCCATAGCAAAAGCAGACTAAGCTCAGAACAGCAAGTGCCCATGACCTTGAGAATTATCAGTACTGATACAACACTTAGTGTGCAGGCCCATGCAGGAAGTTAAATCATTAGAGTCTGTTCCTCACAGTTATTGTTATGTCTTCTGGAAGACCCAAGGAACACTATTTTTAAAACAATATAACTTCAGGGTCAAAATGTACTTGCACAAAACTCTTAACTAATGGTTCTACTCTCTTGCAGGTACTTAATACTTTAGTGGGTTTCTTTTACTGAGAAAAGACTTGGAAATTACAGGAGAAGACTTGGAAGTTATATAATTTATGATATCTGCATAAAACCATAATCAGATATACAATGCAGAGTATGGTGGTTAATATATACACTAAAATAAATGGAAGTTTCAGCTCCCAGGCAGGTCTGTACTCAGCAATAAGTTCCTAACAAAAGGAGCTAGTAGCTGGTGTAGAGGAAATACAAAGAAGCCTTTTTCAAATTTTCATGCTTCCCTTTCAGAACCATTTCTATATGCTTCAGGCCAAAGAATATTTTAAAAATAAATCTTAACAATTAAAAGCACTCTTGCCTTCAAGAAGACTGTGAAGGGAAAGGAAGGTACACATTCATATGAAGCACAGGGGTTCAGCCAAAGTTTAGGACAGGTCTTGATTCTCTCTAAACTTCAGCTTCTCCTGGCTTCTTTGTGTTTATTAACAGCCCCACATCTAGTTGTTAATAAGACAGAGAATATTATTGAAATAAATGAGCTACAGGACTGTAGCTCTTCCAGTTCTCTCACAGAATTGTATATTAAATGTTTCTCTTTAGGCTGCACATCCTGAGAGGATAAGGGAATGATAAGGCAAAGTTTTCCATTTCCATTAGAAACCACTTCTTTTTGTCATCCGTGGTTTCAGAGAAAATGGTCTCAGAAATGTATTTCAAAAGCACCCTATAGATTGAGAAACTGGGGAGGAAGGAAAGCCAAAGTGTTTTATTGTATATAACCCTACAGTGTGGGGCTGGTGGCAGGGAGAGGGGAGAGAAACATCTCACAGTGTGACAAGGGGTAGAACTGGCAATGTGACCTGACTTTGAAGATTGCCTGCAAACAACAACCTTAATTTCATGTGCTGCTATTTCAGATGTAAAGGATGATACTTCAGGTGACAACACTGCTTATGATGCCACTCAGGCATAAAAGAGAGGACTGAGCTAGGTTTACATCAGGCGTGATTTATATCATTGAAACTACCTGTACATCATTCATGGTGGTTCAGGCTGCCAAAGGGGAACTCCGAAAGCTAAAATCTAAAACTTCAAATCTTTTGTGCTATGCAGCAGGGTTACAGCAATGTGTAATTCTTTCTGTTTGGAGGGAGAACTCGACTTTCATAAGCCTGGGAAACCAATAAAGCAGAAGTGTTCCAAATAGATGTTACAGAAAAATGCTCAAAGACAGTGCAGGAAAGAGACAAAGAAGGGGCAGATGGTTGTGATGGGCAATTCAGTCTCTCTGTATACAGAGGTGTTATTTGCTAGCAATAGCTTTATTAATGGCACTATCAATCTCTCATTCAACATAATAGGTTTTTTTTACCACAATTTCCCACTCTCTCTGCTGAGATATATCAGGGGAAGCTGTATCAGTGACTGGCATGCTAAATTTGGCTGTCACACTGACATGCTTGGCACAGGATGAAACGTCTGTGTTAGAAGCTGCAAGTGGAGCTGTGCTCACATCACCAAGAGATGAAGCACACCAGAGCTGAGAGCAAGGCACCAAATCAAGATGAACCTGCTCTGCTGGGCTTGCTCACTTAGTCCCAGAAGCAGTGCTGGTCAGGGCCAGCAGCAGAGGTGTAAAAAAGCACTGGTAGCATTATGGGGAGGCATGATGTGTGGGAGGGATGATGGGAGGGAAAGGACTAGGGGAGATAAGAAGGCAGCAGGAGCCATTTCAGACAGCAGGAGTGGGACACTGGCTTGAAGAGAGCAAGCATGAACAGAGCAGAAAGTTGACACAGTCACAACTGTGGGTGTTGCTCTGAGGGATTTGGGAAGCTGAAGTCAATTCATTTATCCCATCAGCTGCTATTGCTGTCAGAGCCACACCAAGGGTAGTGACTATGGGCGGGAGTTTGCCATTATGGACACAGCCCACAGCTCTGTCATATCTCTCTATAATGAAGCATTTCACAGATGCCAAGACAGTTCAAACAGCACATACTCTGAAACCAGGATTCCCAGTTGTGTTTTCTAGCAAACTGCCCCACAAGCAAGACTCACTCACTATTAGTTATGGTGGCAGCCAGCATTGCATTGCACCTAGTGAGACACGTACAGTAACTGAATGTGACATGCCACCATAACAAGAGATCAAACTAGGGCATTCCAAAAGAAAAAGTGCTCCAATATGAGTGGCTTAAAGAGGCACTAAAGAATTTATGGAGAGTGAAATGTAACTTCAGGGAAGGTGATGAAATTATCAGCCACACCAAGAGCAAACACAGAGCCAAATGGCAGGATCATATAATCCTGTGCTACTGACAGACAACTTTGCTGGGAGTCTCAATACATTTGTCTTCTTAATTGAAGCTGAGCTGAGCTGACCTGATTTGATCACATTGATTACACTGCCAGACAAAAAAAATAAAAAAGAAAAAAAAAGAAACATTTTAAATGTTTTTAAGTGATTGAGATTTTTTTACATTAAGAATTATTGGTAATTGAAATTAGTGAGTAGAAGCTGGTTTAAGTTTTTAATCAGAACTTTCTTTTATATTTTTCGGTATAGATATACATTTTAAAATATATTTAGCTTCCTTTAAACATTTTCAAATTTTTAAACACATGTAATAAAAAATAAAAAAAATTTAGAGAGAGGAAAAAAAGGGCTCTTTCCTTCACAAATCCCCAGCTGTGTTTTCAGTGAGGGGCCAAAAATGCTTTCTGGATTAAATACAGCATCTCTGCTCTTCCTTCCTCACCATCCCATACTGCCTTACTTCAAGTTGCCCTGCTGCTAGAAGGACTAAGAGTCTGATTCAGTGATGGTTGACTTGACTTTAAGGAGAGCTGAAAGCACATAGTTCTCTGTGGAAATTAGTCAATGCCTCACAGTGTAAGTGGAATGGAGCGATACCTTTATTCCAGCTTGCTACCTGCAGGGAGGAAGATGCATGGCCAGCAGCACTGGGCAACTGCTGCTCATTTTCTGCATGAGGAGCAGTAGTATTACAGATTCTATGGCTTGAACTGGGCAACAGAGTTGTTTTTTCTGATGTAAGACTGGTCTGGTAGGACTCAGCCACCAACCAAATCAATCCCCTGCCAGGCTCCTTGGCTCAGTGCTGGCAAATGCACCCCATGCTTTTGGCACACATAAATGGTCCCCTGAAACTCAGCAGAATCAGGTTTTGTTCCTCCCCTACAGAAGGCTTTGTTGGAGTCCCTGAGAAAGTCACATAAGGACAGAGTCTTAAATGAATTTACATTTTTACAGTTGTAAAGCTTTTCTATGTGATACCAACTGCACTTGGACAGATCAATGCACTAAGAAAGATAGTGCTTACACCAGCAATGCAAGAAAGGGCAAAATGTGTGACCAAGACAAATGCATACAAGTTATGAGGTGTTCAAATAATACACAATACAGGCCATAGAAAGCACAGCAGGTTCTTCTCTGTAATTCAGGCCCTTGCTACTGAGCAATTAAAGTATTTTCATTAAAAAAAATATATATATCTCTTCAGTATGTAAATATCCTTACCTACTTCCTAGAGGTTTGCACCTTCTGTTTGGGGTTCTTTCTCCTCCGCTGCAATTACCTGAGCCTCACACATAATACCTGCCAGGGAAGAAATGCCATATGCTGTGGGTTATCTGTAAATACAGGAATGCGTATTGGCAGAGCAGTGTGTTTGTGCTAAATGATTAGTAAGCTTATGCAATTGCCAAATTTTCCTCTCATTTCCCATACTCCGGGAAGCATTTGGATAGATTTTCTCTTTGCTGATGCCAGTTTATAAGGACTTAATTATCTTTAAGACAATTTCAAATTTGACTGAAATGGGGAAATATGGCTCTAAACCCTCTGGGCCTAAGTCATCTAGCAAGGGGCACTAGATAGTACCCATTGGTATGTCTGATAATCAAATGCACTGTCTTACCTTTTGAGAGCTATGCAGACCAGAAAAGAGGAAAGGAAAGTCACCCAACCCATATAAGTCTATGGAAGTGCTAGCTTTTGGCTGTCAAAATGTCTCAAGAAAATTTTCCTCTTCAACATGAAATGTCACAGCACAACCAGAATACGTTCAAGAATAAAACCGTGTGCTTGCATGGAAACCCAAGACATTATTGGAGATGAACTGAGCCTCCCTTTTTAGTCTCAATGTCACAGGTGCTTCCAAACAATTTAAATTAATTTAATTTAGGGAGGAGATATGTATATTGGGACTGCACAGACCCTCCTCTCTCACATTACATGGAGTGCACAGCAATAATGTGGGAGAAGAGGGACAGAAGAACACAAACAAAAACTGTTTAGTCCTTCCATGGTCCATTCAGTATTTTCTGGAAGTTACTGAGAGCCTGAACCCAGCCTAGGCCCTAACAGGAAATGGAAGGCATCAAGGGAGATGACATGCAAAAAGGAGAATTACTGGGTAGTGCAGCAGTAGCAGGTACTCAGAAAGTATATGGAGTACAAGGATGTTATTCTCTCATTAAGAAAATCACATGTTTGAAAGAAGCCTAAGGAGGACACTATCAATTCTGAGTTGGCACAGGCAATCTCTCTCAAAGGAGGATTGCTTCAGCTCTCACAGAAGCACAGAGCTTGGCATTAAATGAATGCTTCCATTCTCCTCTACTGTTTTTGGAGCTGAGATGTCCTCTGTTGGAGGGCAAACCACTGAAGCTTCCTCAGTGCTCACCTGGATCCTTGAGCTTATACAGGCCTCCTGCACAGCCTGTGCTGTGGATGCAACACCATCCCTTTAATTCAGCTGTAGCACGTAAGGTTCCCACTGGGGCCAAGGCCACTCAGTGCATTGCAGGAGGCAGTCAGGAGCTTCCCCAGCCCAGCTTCCATTCCTAGCTGACAATAAAAATCCAACTGCTCTGGCACAGCTGCCGCAGCAGGGTCCCTTTTACTGAGCTTGCCTCTGATATGCCAAGCCCTGCTGAGCCTGTGGAAATCAGGTTTACAATAGCAACTGCGGCCATTAGCTTCCTCTTTTGTGACTCCCAGCATTATTATGCTGTTTGCGAACTTCAGTTTAAATGACCAGACTACAGGCTGGGAGAGATGAGACTTAGCAAAAAAGCACATACACACACTGACACACAAAGTGTGACAAACCCCAATGGCAAGGTTGTGCTAATAGCTTGTTATTTTGTGACATAAAATCACTGCTAAGATAATACAGGTAGCCAGAATTTCTAGCAGCCCTTTGACAGAGATGACAGACATACTCAAAAGAAAAAAAAAAAAAAAAAAGCCTCTTTCACAACATTCCACAGGGCAGATAAACACACATGGGAAACAAAACAAACTCCAAGAAAACAAGTACCTTTCTGACATAAAAAATAGGCATCTTTTGCTCATGTATGATGCACAGGGAGGGGGTAAAGCACTCTTCTCACAGAGGAAAAAGACTGAAGTGGGCTTTGGAAAAGTTTTGCTTTAAACTGGAATTCTAAAAGCGGCTCTTGGAAGAAGTTGTTCTGTATACCTTCCTCAAAGGAGAGCCTACCACTTTCAGCCCAAGTCTTGACCAGGACATCAGGAAGCACAGCAGCAAAAATGAAACTGAATACATGTCTCTAAAAGTCTCGTTCTACATTTGAAAATGGAACAGACCATGGTCATGTAATGTTAACTGATATGATTGCACTTTTATTATTTTCTAGTGTGGACACAGGTTTAGTTCTCCAAAGGCATGTAGCAGACCTCTGTGCATATGGAAATAGAGTCTGCGTGGAAGTTGCAAAGGCTGCTGAGGCTGTTAATGTCCAGACTGGCTTATTATTTTAGGCACCAAATTGTGTTTATGGGGCCCTAACTGCATGCAGAGCTATTGCAGATGTGGGAACAGTTTGGTAATGTCCATGTGAAAAGGCACCTGAAAACACGTGGAGCACAGTGTAGACATGCTGTGCTGCTCGGTGTGGAGCCAGCTCAGGCTCAGAGCTGGTCCTGGCTGACTCCATGCACGCTGACTCCATGCAATGCTCTCCAGCATGCACAGGGTGGATTACCACATGTGCAGCTCCATCTCTGCATCACCATCCTTTTCAAGGACAAAAGCTGCCTTCAGGCATTAGTGGTTGTAAACCCTTACAGACGGGAGCACACTGAGTAGTACAAAGACACCAGAGCTGGTTTGCATGAGTCCCCCTTCATTCAGAAACAAGAGTACCAAAGATTGCATGATCCAGGATGTTCTTGCTCCCCATTGCTGCATATGATGACAACTATGCAGGAGACATGAAGATGCCATTAATCCATACATATCCATGCTAACAGCACAGCTGTTGAAGAGACACAAGTAATGCTGTCAGAGGAGCTGAGTTAGTTTACATCATCCTAGGCTCATTATCCGAGGGAATACACTAGAGAGGGGTGGCAGGGATGATTGCAATCACAATCAATCTGTTCCCATGGAGCAAAAGTACAATTTCTGATTTGGCAGGGACAATAACCAACTGACCCACTTACAGCCCTGTTTTTTTAAAAGAGTTTGGCTTTGTAAGCAAGGGAGAGAGACAGACCAGCACACACCACACTTCACTTTATGGCTGCTAATTTTCTTGGATGACTATTTATTTATATAAATAATTTACTTGTGTATCCCACCAGGAAGACACCTGAGCCCCACATCATCTGCTAACGCTGGCTTTAATGATCCATGTCCAGCACATGGGTACCACCATTCCCATCCTGCTCTCCCAGCCCTCCAATAACGCCCTTGCCCATCTGTGCAGGAGAGATTAAATGGTCAAGGACTAATAATGGCAACCTATCAGTCTGAAAACCATTCTCTTGGGATCTGACAGGCTTCCTCAGGGCAAGTACTCTGCAGATTAGACCTTGCTAGAGAGACCTACAGTCCTTGGCTGCTAATGCAGGTGGATGAATTTATTTGTAGTTAAACTGTTGGTCCAGTCAACTTAGACTCTTATTTCAATCCTTGAAAAGTAAAATATTTAGGGTTACATTTGTGAATGATCATTCATGATAGACTCATTCACAAATGTAATGTAACCCTAGACATTTTACTTTTCAAGCATTGAAAGATTTCAATAGGCAACAAACCTATTTTGATTCATGAAGCTAAGGGGATGTTTTACTGAGGCTTTAGAGTTCATTCCTGTAAACTTAACCACAATCATGTATCTTTTGTAACGGATGAACCTAAGCCTCAGTGGAAACCTCAACTTTGAAAGCTTTAAAAATTTCCAAAATAGGCTGAAATCTAACCTTGTAAAGATGTGTATTTAGACCAGGTACTTTTTAGTGCACCACAAGTAACAGATGTTTTTGACTAATGTGTTTCTATCTTCTCTTAGTACCAGGACAGGCACCATAAGCATTGAATACAAAAGTTGAGATTTTATTTTCATTGGGAATACAGCAGCTGCTTCATACACATTGCCTAACATATAATTTTTAAGAAAATGATGAAAATTGAAATACTTAAAGTTTGTCAAAAGGTAGTTTGACTCCATCTGAAAAGTGTATGATTGTTGCCAATGCACGTCCCAAAACTTCTGTATTACACAGCCCTGTACTCCAGGAGTGGCACTTGAATTTGTATAACACATTACCATCTATTAGTGAGATATTTGTGCTACATTATCTCAGACTCTAAATACTACATCATTCTCTAAGGGTCTGTTTCTTCAGCTATGCCTGTTGGTACCCTTTCCTCAGACATTTTGTCCCATTAATGCCTGTGGGTTTAATTTTATGGATAAAAGTTTGCAAGATGAACCTAGATTACTTACAGTGATGACTACTCACACATGGAGAGCTCAGAGTATTTACAAAATAGTCCAAGCTGAACATAATTACAGTCAAATGTTTATCACTGCTGGAACAGAAGAGTGCACTGCTATTGCAAGTTCTCCCTTTTCTACAGCTAAACAATTTTGCACTCCAGGACAGAGGGTGAAGAAATATTTACCAGCACAACATGCATCCAGTCTGCGTATACAGCAGAGCTGCAAACACACCACATGCAAAGATACTAAATGTCAACATTTCAGCCTCAAGCAGGTGCTTGTCTTCAAAACCAAATATATTGGTAACCTTTCTGCTAGATGTATTTGGCAGAAAGCTCTGTGTTCAAATATAGGCTCCTCTGGAGCCTCAAGAATGGCTCCTCTAAATATTAACTAACATCAGGAATGTATAAAAATGTAAACAGCTTTCTTAGCCACTTTAGGCAGCTACTGCTTTCCCTTTGGAAATAGTAAGTGTGGATGTAAAAGAAAAAAAAGTAAAAAATTATGAAGGCAGAGCAAAAAAGTACTACCTGATGGTGGAAAACTAAAAAAACCCAGTATCCTCATTTTTATGTGTCAATACGAATGAACAAAAAATACCTGCTTTTCAAGTATTCCTGACTGTATTCCCTAGCTTTGTTTACCTCATAAGTCTTTGGTTGCTTGACAAATGTAAACACCTTTTTATTTGCTAGTGTTGTCCCTCTCTGTATCCCAGATTTGCTAACCACCTCACAGTTTGTTGGCAAACATAGCAACATTCATTCAAGCCAGGTCTATGCCCACCTTCTCAGAAAAGCTCTTGTCCTGCATTTCTGGAATATTTTATTACATCATGACATTTTTGCCATGTGGCCTATCAGTCAGAAGATAGGAATCAGTTCTCTCTGTAGTAGATGAGAGGACATGTCCACATTTAAATTCTTTCATCTCTTCCTACCTTGCTACTCTTATGAATGCTGCCTTCACATAGTCCTTCCGTAAACTTTTCTAAATGTGCTTCTGGATCTCTCATGATCCTTAACAGCAGTAGAGCCAGGCTTTAATTCTTCTGATCAAAAAACTTCTTGTAGTGGAGATAAAGAAGAAAGATTAATCAGATGCATATCAAACATTAGTTCTATTGTGGTCAACAGGGAGGTTCATTAGCATTCACAATCCTGGTGTACAAATCACACCACAGTTAATAATTAGTGCTACATGTGGCTTGCCCTTGACGCTTTACAAGACAAAATTGAGATAACCTGATGCAACATCTTCAGTCACAATGCTCTCTGTGCATTATCTCTGATATCACACCACAAAATTACTATTAGTCACAGCTTATTCACCCATATGTCTGAAACATATGGGAGGTGCCATTTCAGCTAAAAATCACTGATAAGCTCTCTTCCCTCTGCTTCACCAACAGGTGGGGGAAGACAGCTCCTCATTGGTGGGGTCCAGAACACAGGCATACATGTTGGCATGACTGGAAAACCCAGTACCAGTTTAGCAGAGAGAATGTGAAATAGCAATGCAGCTTTCTCCTTAGAGTGCGTATCAATAAACACTGCTCCAGACACTCCACGGGGGTATCTGGCTTCACTGTGTGTGAGACAAGACATCAATACTCAATTTACAGCAAGGAGGTAGAAGCTTGGAAAGTTTTCTGGTGGACCAAGAAGTCCTCTACTTCCCCCGTGTGTGACCTACTGGTGTTGGCAGTACTTGCAGAAGAAAAGTTAAGAAATATATTTGAAAAGCAGATCCTTAACCTAGAGGCAAATTCACAGAGTGAAGAGCTCAGATTTTAGTGCTTAAACTGACTGTCCCGAAGACATTACAGTCAGAGATCCCTCTAGACTTGGAATAAAATGGAGCAGCTAGTGACAGATGGGGTTGTACAACTGTGTGTGCTACGTTTGTGCTTCTGCCCTGAACTCTCTATACGGTTTAGAGCAAGAGTAAGACCTCTTTCAATACTGATAATTATATCAACTTGTTCTATAAGCTAAAAAAGTCCTGAGAGCCCTGAGCAGCTGATGTAATAATACATTATATTGAGCACTAATATTCCAAGAAAATAAAAAAGTTCAGAAATGTGGTTACCTTTTTGTTTCCAGTTTTCAACAAAGAACAATAGGCTATTTCTCACTTGGCAGTCATGAGTTATAACTCCTTAGTCATGGAGGAAAACCCAATCCATCAAATTTTTTGATGATTCAGGCAGACCTCCATATATTTTTCTTCACTTTAACATTTTGACAGATGATCAGAATAATTTCATTTTATATCTTCTTCCTCCCCCAACAAGGCTCTAAAACCAATGTTAAGGCAAAAAAGCATGACACTTCACAAATCCCACTTTTCACTGTTTGGTAAATAACTCCTATGTGACTGCTTTTGCTTTTCTAGAGAGTCCTCATCTTTCACAGCTTTTGCATCCAATGAGGATCTGTAGTTCACCTAACCGTATATCTGCATGCTGCAGCCTCTATTAGTTTGTCATCCCTCCAATATATAAAATATACTAGTCTCCACTTTTTCGTACAAGTGCCTAGGGACTCCGCACAAACCAGTTTGTGGTTTTAATATAAAAGGTTTCTCCAGAATAAGGGATATTCAGAAGATGCTACAGATGAGGTAACTAAAAATATAAAGCCAAAATAATGGGAATGCATTTCACAGCAACTTTAAAACACACAAGGTAAAATAAAAAAAAAAGCTGTAGCTCAGCAGAGCTTCCATTACCACCCACTGGTGTGGAACTTCTGGAGGCTGGAGAGCACTATACTCTAGGACACAAGGAAAGAGGTGGTTGGTGTGCCAAGCTCAGGTGACCAACAACTACCCAGGGTATCAGGAAACCAGATCTTCTCTTTTCAGCCTGCCATGAACTTGCTTTCCAGCCCCAGAGCCACTCAGCTTGTACATTACAGCACACCCTTTTTTTTGTAAAGCAAGTAAAGCAGTTTTTGAAATGCTTTGGGTAAGAAGTGTTAGAGATACGTCTTGGCTATAGGCCATACAATGTATCTTACATCCCTATCAGGTTGTACTCTTTGGAGTGCAAAGTCACTGGTCTACATAAACACTGTAGACCTACATGTACATTGGGGCAGCTCTTATAGGTGATGTGCAGGAAGGGGTGGTTTTGCTCTGCAAATACAGAGTGATCAGATCTATACAGACAGCTTGAGAAAAGATCAGGGCTCAAACTTCCTCTAGGAGTTTCTACTGTTTCCAGAGGTTCTCATAAATTTATCTTGATTTGTTGGATAAAAGGTTACATAAAGCAGAGGAATCTCAGGGTCATGCTTTTTGGTGAATTCAGAGAGCTAATGTACTTTTATTTCCAGAAGAGATAATGCAGGCATCTGTCTGATTAACTATTCCCTCCTGAATTCACTTCAAGAGTTTTTTCACTCCCCAAATCCACTTCTTTCATTCTTATCTGTTCTTCCCTAAAGCATAACCCTCCAAAGAAGCAGCATAATGGATTCCTGGTTAGTATGGTAGATGCAATCTCCCTTTTGCCCATGATGGTACTAATGAAGCTCACCAGAGTGATTAAATTACCTTCTTCTTGATATACTTGCTCATGTCAACTCCAGGAAAGATTCTGTCAGTCAGGTTAAGGTTAGCATCAGAGTATCAACTCTTCAAAGCTTTAACTAGATCAGATATGATATAGACATGACATGGGCATGATTTTCATCTATCTGACTCAAGGAAAGCGAAAATCAGGTGTGGGCGGCTTACTTTCTTCCCCTGTGCTTGCATCTGTGTTCAGTCTTTCACACATACTTTCAGAAAATCTGGGGTTATGCTGGGACAACTGAGAATGCATGTGTTTCTCAGATCCTCTTTAAATTGCCAATGAGAAATTTTTTTGTCCCAGCACACCCCTTGATCTCAGAATGAAATAACACTAGAATGGTTGAAGTGTGAAGAGTGACATAAATGATTTACAGTGCTTTGCAGGCATATCCAATGGAAGAGCTGCCATTCTCTTTAAAAGTGAATTAATTTCCCACTTTAAAGTGGCAGAATTTGTACAAGTAAGAGAAAAATATTTAAAACAATATTAAAAATATATACTTCTGCTTTCCCCAGGCATTAACATTCTCTGTCTTCTTATCTGTATTTTAAACTTCTGGCTTTAGCTCGTTAGACTCCCAACATTAATATACTTGGAGGTAATCTATAGAGGAGAGAGGAAGAACAGCAGAGGCAAAATTCTCAAACACCTTCTGGGCCTGATTTAAAATAGTTAGCAATCATGGCGGGCATCATCTAGCAAAAGCTGCTACTTCAGCTGCTGCAGACACAAGGGTTAGTAAGATACTAAGATAAAGAGGCAGGATGGATGCTTCAAGACAGAGGCACATGGAAGAGGAACACTTAAGTGGGTGCAAGACAGAGATCATGGAAAAACACCCTCACAAATAAAGCTATACCTTTCTACAAATCCCATCGCTGTCTCCCCCTCAGCAGCTCTTATCTCCCGTCTCACACAAATCAAGCTGTGGTCTGGTACCGCAGATATTTGGTCACCCTTCAGGCAGCAACACTGAAAAACATGTCTTCTCTTCCCCAGTATTTCCAATTTGTTTTTACCTGCTGCTGGAAACCACTCCCTCAAAGTTACAAAGTGTGTGTCATGAACACACAATGTTCTGCTGGGAGACCTGCTTCACAGGAACTTCTCCTAATCCACCTCAGAAAAAAACCAGCAAGTTAGCTTAAAATGTTAACTGTGTGGTTCACCAAACTCAGCTAATGTTCTCTGACTGTTCAGTTTAGGGGGTGCTCACACTAATCACTGTGCTAGAGGCAGTAATTTCCCATTTTGTGGGTAGTGATGAGAAGCCTGAGGCAAATACCCAGATAGCTGGGATGTGACTGAAAGGAAGTATGTTTTTATTTTTGTCTTCATGCAGAAATAAGGTTTAACATCTTTGAGATATGTTTAACAGACCATGGTCAGCTACTCAAGAGATTCTAAATAAAAACTTCAAACCACATCTGAGACGAACACAAAAATGCTGTCTAAAAATCAGTGACTAAAATGTATTGATTAACACATCAATTTATTTATTTTAACAGAGGCCAAGACTGTCTTCTTCACCAAATCCCAGGGTCCCATACAGACTCCCTAGCTGAACCTTGCATGACCATCTGCTATCATTCCTCACACTACTTTGGCTAAACATGTAATGCATTAATCACATTAAATGTACAGCTTAACTCAGTCTTATTGTGGCACCTTCACCTTCACAAAGTTTGTCCCTTTCTGGGACATGACAGTAGAGACAAAATTTCGGAATGGATTTGTTTAAAATCCAGAGTTAGAAAGAAAACAAAGATCCCAAATTCAGAACTATGCTAGAAGAACCTTGCAAACCACATTTTATAGGCACATTTCATCAGCCATGAAGGAATAAGACGTTATTCTCTTTACCAAAGATAGCACATTACAAAAAGAAGAGAAGACTATAAAGATCCTCTCTTGGATCACTTCGACACTGTCCATACCACAACAAGTAGTGAAAAATACAAATGTATCTGCAATTACTGAAAAATTCAGCAAAAACAAACTTAGTAAAACTAGAATTTTAACCACACTAACACATTTTGAAACTGTCTCCCCAGTCACCTCTGTTGATAAAAATGGTCAAACTTTTTGCATGTCTCAAAAGAAGTCAGTAGCACCTCACCATCTTCTGGGTCATCAGCACCATGCCCAGCATGGTGTAAAATAACTATTCTTTCTGTATTAAGACAGTACTAGAGTTGGTTTAGTGTCTGGTGAAGGCTGCTAAGACTTCTGATTATGCTGCCCTAGAGAGTACAGGAGGTTTTGCAGGAAGTAGAGACTGATTCTATTTCAGTTTCCTGCAGAACTTCAAGACACCACAGTTGCACTGTCATTATGCAGGGTAGGGTCCCAGCTCTAAATAATGCTTTGATTTAAATAATGACTTTTTAAAAAAAAAATTTAATCTGTATGATCTTGTATAGGCAATTTCAAGGAAAGAAAAACCTGGTTTAAAAATGGTTTTTCTATTTTGGAAATTGTGAGGTCAAAGCGTTTCTTCAAACATGCAAAAGAGGGATTACATCTTCCCCACTCAGGAACTGTGGCCACTGAAATATGCACTATAAAAATCAAAATATTGACAGTACTGAGAACTGGAACAGAATTTTCAGTTTCGAGTTTCAACTAAGCTCTCAACTGAAAATCAAAATAATTGTTGATAAAATAGAAAATTAAAACTTTTAAGACAAATTTTAACTAGAAATAAGGTTGGGGGTTTGTTTGTTTGTTTGTTTGTTGGGTTTTTTAAGGGATTTTTTTTTCAATGTGGTACTTTAAAATGCAGTTAGCACATATGGGATGAAAATCCACTTTGTGTCCAGGATTTTAGCGAAGGTTTTCCTATCTAACAGAAATCTTTGCTGAAATCTCCTTGTCAGTGAATTATTTCCAGGTAGCTGTTTCAGATCTAAGCTATCCCAAATGTCACACCAGAGCTGTCAATGCTCATTAGAATATTATTAATAAAGGACCAAATGGCAAAAATAGAAGGTGAGATCAGCACAGGTTACCACTTCAAATGACTCAGAGAACACTTGACCTTGAGACTAATTCCCTATCTGTGTCACACGGATCCTTAATTTCTCCCCTCCCGAGCACAGATAAGTGCGTGGTTTGCTCCTGGAGTTTGGGGAATTGGCGCTGCCCTGTGCCACGGGCTCCCAGGAGCCCCGTCCTGCTGAGCAGCCCGCAGAACAGCTGGCAGGGGCAGCAGCTATCGCTCCATCGCTTCTTGCTGGGTGCCTCCCAATACCTCTGCTATTTACCTTGCCCTAATCCTGACGTTGCAGCCTAGACATGCTCTTGGCAAGTCTGGGCGCAGGCAGCCCTGGGCTACGCCCTCAGGTGTGAGCGGACGGATACCGAGAATCTGAGCAGGCGATAACACCCGGAGGTCCTCGCAGGGCAGGAACCTGACCGGGAGCAGGGCTGCTGTGGCTGCTGACAGCCAGTCCACATCATGTCCTCTGTGGGCGAAGCTCCATATGCTGCAGAGAGAGGTGGTGGAGTCGAATGAGGAATGCCCTTAAGCTAACTACTGACACGAGTTATGGCTGCCCAAACATGTCTCTTCATTCAAAAGTTATTTTTTCAACCCTTTGTAAAGATACAACAACTTCTAAAATATTAAAAAAAAATAAAGTAGACAGATGGTGAGACCTCAGCAAACCAGGAGGGATCAGGTTCGAGTAATGTTAGTATGCACCGGTGCTTTCAGTGGGAAATTCACTATTAATCACTTTGCCCAACCTGAAGAATTGTGGGCAAAGACTGGCTATTTTAATTACCTTATTGATTATTTACCTAATCTGTCATTCTGAGATCTCAAAATGAAACACAACAAATTGGAAAAAAAATGCAGTTTGTTCTTTGCAAACATAGCTGTATGAAAAATTACTCCCTGGATATCATAGCTCTAACAAGCACAGCTAGATGCACATTTCTATGTCTATTCACAAGTTTTCATTAACCTGCAATCTTCTGCACATGTGTATTGTGAAAATACTAAGTACAATGAAAAGCTAGTAGTGTGGGTTTATGAAACTTCTAGAATAGCATACAAGCAGACTTGATATGCAGCTCAAGTAATGCAGTCCCTGACCCTGGAAAGCACTCCAACACATGCTTTATGTTAAGTCTGTGAATATTGTTACTGAAAGCAAACGAGACCACTTGGTGTTGGAAGCGTTTTGCTGGATTATAGCCTAAAGGAAGTGGGGAACTACACAAAAGACTTTTTATGACAAGTAAGAGGGACAACTCTTAGCAGTACTGTCAGAAACAAAAAAGGCCTGGACATCTTCTCCACTGGTTACTGGGATATCTAACTTCCATTTACTCGTGCCACATAAACTGCAAATTCCCAGGAGTGAAAAAAAAAAAAATTAAAAAAAAAAAAAAAAAGGGAAGCTATCCTATTTTTGTTTAAGTCACGATGAACACTCTGTAACTTCAAGACAAAAACTTCTTCTTGCAAGGTATCACTACAATCTTAGATTACAATTATAGATGCCTGAAAATTATGTTTGTAAAGGAAATACCCTCACCAGTTATAGGAAGCATTATAATAGGAAAGGGCTTACCAAATAAAATGGGATTAAGACCTTGTTTTTCTAAAGCAAATGATCTTATATATTACCTTGGTACTATATCAGCATCTTCAGAAAAATAAAAATTTGTCCAAAGTCACACAGAGGCAGGTTCATGCAAAAACCATGAGTGAGGGTAAGTTGGTAGAATACTGAGCAGCTAAGCCAGGGAGAGTAGATCACAGGGCTGTAGCAAAAGAGCGTGACTTTAGTGCACCTCAGAGCAGTGAAATGGTTTGGTCCCCTGAAATGCAATATCCCATCTCTTTTCTTCAAAGATGAATAGATGCGCACTGTCCCTCCCACTCTGAGACAGAGGCAGATGTCAGCAGTCAAGCAAAACAACATATCAACATGGCTGTTCAAAAATGAAGAGGGAAGTGTGGAAAAAGATCACTCTTCATATACATCAGCTTCACTGTTACTCTGCCACCTTGGTCGCCATAAGTGAATTGACAGCATGACTACAACATCGATTATACCCAAGGAAATTATTCTGCAAACAGTGGCTTCATGTAAACAGTTTTTAGATTTTCTGTGCTGATCACAAAGGCTTGGTGTGCAAACATGGTGTGGAAAGTAGTAAAGATATTTTGACCAATTTGATGATTAACCCCTCGTAAAAAGTTGCTCACCCTAAATAGAATCTTGCTGGAAACACTCATGCCTTGTCCTGTCAAAGTGTTCATTCACTGGACTGCTAAATGTTTGCAGGTTTTGTGTAACTTTGCATAGATACAGTCAATATTTTATTTCTCTGCTCTGATCCCATGAAGTATAGTTGTGTCCTACCATTTCACTCCAAGCAAAAGCCCCAGGCTGCGGTCAGAGTACCTCAGAGACATAAGCCTTTCACCTGGGTGGAAGCTGTAGACAGTGTAGTAGCAGCTCACCTTAATAGCATGTTGTCTGGGAAAAAAAAAAATCAGCCTTATCAAGAATAAAGAAAATGTTTATTTGAATTTGGAAAAATGAAAACTGTAATTTCTTAAGCTAGTTTGGGAGGTTTTTCTCCTCACCTCATTTCCATAGCCTAGCAGTAAGATTACTTTCATGGAGAGGATTTATTCAATTTTGCATCAGAGTGTATTATGGTTTCCAGTTGGTCATTTTCAGAATATAAAGGAACTTTGGCAGCAAGTGGTTTCCAGTAGCTCAAGACGTGTTTGTACAACCTGTACACTTCTGACGTCTATTTCACCCAGCTGAGGGGAGTATCCTGCACACAGCAGTACCCATCCCTCATGAGAAACCCAACCACAGAACATATCAACACATGCACTTGGGACTCTCTTAGCCTCAGATACTAGTCTCAGAATAATCATACTGAAAATGATAACTTTATCAGTGTCAAAGATTACTTCCCTTGAGGCTTCTCAGTTCCTTCCCATCACACTATTTTCCTTCCTTCATACTCATGTCTTCTTTCTCACCTACCTCTCCCCTTCCTCTTTTTTCAACTCTCCTGGCTAATTTATTCTTTCACATCTTTCTGTTCTTCTTCCCTTCCGTCTCACTTAATCCTTCAGTAAAGAGAAAAGAACCAATCCCTGCCATTTGTGTATATGTCCCCAAAGAGACACTTGTCTGGGATTTGATTAAGAGATGTCTCTCCTAAAATTTATACTGGCACATGAAAAGGGCAAAGAGGTTACAAACTTGCAAGAAATTATTAAATCTTTTCAGAAGGTCTTTCTCAGAGACTCAACATCACTTTTTTAACAGTTAGGACACCAATTAATCAAAAGCATCTTAATTCCTGTGATTTTGGGAAAAAGCCAAAATACCTAAATGCAATTATTCTTGGGAGCAAAAGTGATCAATTTGAGTAAGGATGGATAAACATAATGGGTTGGGCTTTGTTTTGTACGTATAATTTTTTACATAAAATTGGTTCTCTAATCTCAGAACTGTTCTCTTACTGTCCATCTTTTCCATGTATTGTGTGAACGACTCTGTATTTTGACAACTTTTTCACATTATTTTTGCTTGCTTGAAGAAAGAAATCAGACATACTTTACTGCTTAGCTATCCTGTTGAGTCCAAACAGTCCCATTAGGTGACATCACCCTTACTAACCTTTAAGTAATTCCACCTACACAATACTTCTTCAGCAGCACTTGCACACAGTGAAATGGAACATAAAAAAAACAAAATCAGAAAATGTTGCCAGTTGGATTGAGTCATCTGTACTTGTGAACATCTCGTGAACTATAATGCAACTCCAAGCTGAAATGAAGCACGTTAACCTCCTCAAGTGTAAAACTGCACAAGCACTTAAATCTCTTCGTATAGATACATCCTTGCCCTCCCAAAACCACTTACATCACTGCAGTCACATTATGACTACATCATACAAAAACCAAACAAGTAATGAAACAGCAGTGGTGCACTTACACAGAAAAATTGTAAGAGAAGGCAGATCAGGTCACATTTTTGCAAAGCGAGTTACCTAGGCGCCACTCCACAGATGCAATATTAAAACTAAGATAAGTATACTACATTGGTTCCTCACATCACAGCTGCTGGATGTTGGCATCTCCATCTTTGCTGCCTGGAAGCTATCTGCTGGTTAATGAAGAACTACTTATAGTGCACAGGAAGAGGCGTGTATGCTCACCAAAAAAATGAGGCAGAAAGTTTATCTTTCTTTTGCTGTTGACTTAGTGGAAGTGTCTGTAGAAGACTCTTAAGAGATGCCTCTCCCACTGCTGCAGCCTCTGCCTTTTGGGCAAACTCTACTTTTATAGAAGTTAATGAACATATTCTTAGCTAAATGAAGTGTAAATGAGACTTCACTATTTCTTCAGCTTTGAAATACAGTACAAACATGAAAGGATATGTTCCAACATAGGAATACAAACATTTATATTCCTGCTCTTATGTTGGCTTCTTATACAAGAAAAAAATCAAACAGCAAAATCCCCAAATGTGGTAACTTCACTTACTTTAAATAAATAAGTTACTTTAAATAAATTAAAATGCAGGCAGTTTTCTTAAATTCTGTTGTGGGCTGGGCTTTTTCACACAAGATGATATGTGCTAACTTTAGTGTCCTAGAACACTATTAAATAAAAATAACACATAGATGAGAAACCAGTGGTTTCTTCATTTGAGAAATGTCAGAGGGCTGGAAAAGTAACTTTCTCAAATGGGGAGGGGTGGCAGGGGGAGGAGAGAAAAGTGTTTTCAGGAGGTTTCTTTCACCTTTTTTCTCTTCTGTGTTTTGTTTTGCACACAGGAGATTTTAATATTTTCATGACAGCTCTCATAGCCCAGTGTCTTTTGTCATTGACAGCCTGACAGGACACCATAAAGATGCTCTTTCTACATCACTGGCTGGTGAAGAACATTTCACTATTGGGCTATCTCAAGTTTTTCCCAACTCTCCAGTCTTCACTTACCTAGCAACCTGTCAGTTTGCAGGACATCTATACAGCTCTCATTTCTGGAATATCTGGGGGCCCAGATGTACAGAGACAGTTAAACTTCAAAGATAGACATAGGGTGTATGTGGGTTGGATTTTTTTGCAATGTTATAAATATCTAAAGAAGTTTATATTTGCACCTTTAGGAATTTTAGTGTGTTCCTCTTCCTAAATATTTTATTGATTAGCTAGTTGAATACATAGCTATTGATCTTAAGTTACTCTTAATCAGTCTAACCTCAACTTAAACACATCCTTCATATACCACACTCTTCCTGTCAATGACTTTGTAAGTATTTAGACAGTATTTGTTAAGACTTGTATTTAAAGTTGGCACAGGTTTCTGAAGTTTCTGAAGCCATTCTGAGTATGGACTGCTGTTTCTCAAAATGCCTCTGAATGTATGTTTATACTGCAAGTCAAGCCAAGTTTGAAGTTGTTTTCCAGGTCAGATTTGTTCACTCTGTTGTTTATATGTGAGCAAATGCCAGGGTACAGACTGAGGACAAGCAGTCTCAGGAACTCCTTGAGGTGGAGCCTGAAAACTGACAGCGGGGTCATACAGGTTGACCTTTTTGTTCCTGGTGATGTGGGTAAATCACCGCAAGCAGGCTCATCCTATCCTATCCTAAGCTCTTCCCAAGCACAATCTTACCGTTCTGTGTCCAAGCTACAGCTAGTCAGCAGAGCTGAAATAAGAGCCAGCAATGCAGAATCACACAGGCCACAGAAGTCACCATGATTAACCTCCTCTAAGTATGCTCTTAATCTCCCAACTCATTTAAAACTAAACAACTTAAAGGGAACAAGAAATCAAGGCAAAAGTCCTTCAACATTTTCATCAGAGTTTTAAAGTTATAAGAACAAAATTTGGACAGAAGAGATCATACTTAGGAGAAGTTCCACATAGAAAATTACCTTGCTAAAACTAGATCTATGGCACATCCTCCTTTTAGACCAGCTGCCTTAACTCTTCTGCACACATACACACTGAGCAGATAGCAGAACTTTCCCCTTCCCCTGTTTCAATACAAGCGCCTTAAATTTGGTTTGTAAATGACCTTTGCATCAGTTCTCCTTGTTAGCTGCTGATAACAAAGATAGAATACAAGGATAGAGTGAGTGGCCAGTGTTCTCCAGGAATACCTGTTTCCACTTACTCTTGTCAGACATGAATGTGCAGCAGCAGTATTGAACATTCCAGCTACTGCCAGCTGTGTGAGCTGTACCAAGCAGCTCAAGGAAGAGCTCATGGAGACAAGCAAGAATGAGTATATTAACCCCCCCTCACTCATCCTAGCATGAAATTCAATAAACAGAGCTTGAGGCACAGTGCTGTAAACATAACATCTTTAGAGGCAAAGGGAAAAATCCAAGAACATTTTTGGAGAACAAGCAAAATCAGGCATGTGCCCACTCTGTGGGGGTAGCCAGATGCCTGATGGTAATTACTGCAGACTCTTTCATAGAAATACACTGCAGGAAAGGAAAAGATTAAAACTATTTTACTTCATCTCTCTTATTTCAAAAACATATGTGCAAGTGGCATGGAATGAAGTGCAAAATATTAATAATCAAGTCCCCACTCAGCCTGTTCACAAGACGTTAAAAATCCCACAAAATAAAACAAACCAACCGAACAAAACACCCCAGTCTCTTCTCACCTGCCCAGGCAGGATCCAGGCAAGGATCAATTCCTTGACAATTCCTACACATTTATTTAGGAATTTAAGTCTTCAAATTGAGCCCTGCATGGTAGGTGCCACCTCATCCCATACCCCTGAAAAAAGACAAACAGGAAGACAAGGCAAAGAAATGAACTGTCTTAATCTGATTTTGGCCTCCTCTCTCTCATCTATCACATTTTTTAAAATCTCATAGGTTTCCTCTTACAAATTCTCTCCTTATTACAGTGCTTCAGATCAGAGCTGTCTACCACAGTTGGATCTTAAACACCATCATCCCAGCAAGGTTAAGCATGTTTTAGGAAGACTCTCATTTTAGGCAAGATGGGTTAATTATGAGGATGTTTACAGTGTTATTCATTCAATTCAAGAACATCCAGTACATAGAGTTTTCTCCTGGAGGGAGAAAGTCTGCAAGAGAAAATCCAGATAATGCAGCACTTTTTGGCTGCTGAGAAAGGCTTAAGGCCACGTGCTGCTCTATTACTTCCATACAGATACTGTTTTCAATTGGAACAAACACACAAACATCTACAGAATTTAACTCTTTACTCTTCTGTTGACAGACTCTCTCCAGACTTGTGTGACTGATGTTAGCCAGATAGAGTCCTAGAGGTAATGTTCCTGCTGCTAAAGTTATTTGTTTTAACTTTTAAACAACTAAGTTAACAGAATCCCCAAAATTGCAGATATAGAAACATGTGTTTTCTGAAACTCATCAAAAAAATGCTAATCTGTTAGTCAGCATGAATCATTACAACAGCAGGGTTTCCCAAAAAGCGTTTTTAGGAGTGGGGGGGAAAAAGAAAGTACACCTCTCCTAATCTCATTTGTTTTTAAGCAGGAAAATGAGGTAAGTAGCACCCGATATTATAAGTGTACAAAAGACAAAAACGTGTCTCTTCCTTGTCTCTTGGGCACATAATCACATTATCACAACTTGACAAGCACAGTAACAATTTTGTATTAGACTTCCGTACAGCTATTCATGTGGTTGGTAAATTACCTGTAGCTTTGCAGCAGACTGAAATTCAGAGAGGCTGAAAAGAGTAAGTATGGACGTTGCTAGACTGTCAATATCCCTAGGTACTAGAACAAAGGCAAAAGATACTAGAATATATGGCAAGTGTCAATAGTTACACACAATATCACAGTGTTGTATGACCTGCATAGATTGAAAACAACTGTTGGACAAGACTAGATAGAGAATGTTCTAGATGATGTTCTTTGGATTGATATTACACTTACCTCCTTTCCTATGACTTAGGTACCCTGAATATTTGATTACCTCAGAAAGATGAATTGGCTGCATATAGCCAAAAGAATTTTAAAAATCAGAAATAAAATTTTTAAAATTTGCAAATTCTGTCATAGGAGCTGCTCACTGGAGAGAAGTCCATGTGGCACAAACCTAGTCCTGGAATTTAAGACTGGTTCATTCACTGATCGATGGATTAAGATGGATTAAAAACTGCCAATTTTACTGTCTGTTCATTGAAATGAGATGGAAAGTAAATACAGCTGGAAATCATTATGACTTTGGATTTTATTTTTAACTTATTTTTGTTTGCTGAGTGTGTTTGGCATAAATTTTACCATTTAGAAATGGAACAAGTCTTAATAAACATGCTAATACATCCTTCTATGGTTTCCTAATTGACCCCCATGGAGCATTCACTGGCACACTAGTCTGTCTATGTTTCATGGAGTTTCCACTATTTTCTTTGAAAATCATCTTATATATAATACCTAAATTATACAACCTGAAACAGGCTGGCTTGCAACCTGTCTGTCCTTCTTATTAAGCCTGTTTTCTTTTTCCATCTTGTTCCTCCCAGGAGAGGAGACTGAGATGCTAGAAATTCCTGTTATGAAAACGGTTGGGACTTGCTGATCACCTAGATCTTCCTCTTCATAACCCTGGCTGCTATTCATCCAAAATGCTTCCTACCTCCAGATTTGTCTCATATCATATGCCCACACTGATTCCTCTCATTTGTCTTCATCTGGCACCTGAGCCAGCTGCTGCTTAGCCAAGTTAAGTGCATCACACATTTTCAACTTTCCTTGTAAGTAATCATGTCAGCCCGTCTAATCATCTGTGTTGCTGTGTGCTGAATTTCCTCTGATGTACCTGTATCTGAGCATCAGGAGCTTCCAGGAACGGTATCTGAAATTGCATTGTAATCTTGTGCAGGTTTTGAATGGCACTTGGGCAAAGTATGGAACAGGAAAAGATGCAATTTAAATTTCAAGCAGCAAATTACTTGAGCAGCTGCATTCAAGGTGCTCACAATTCCACACCACAACATGTGCATCTGAACCTAAAATACCCTTTGAGAGAGGACATGGGGATGGAATTGATCAATGCAACAGAGCGCCTTAGTCACAGGGAATAAAAGGGGGAAAGAAGTCCTGTTAAAGATCAATAAAGGAATATCTGTAAGCTCTGACACACACCAACAGATCTCAGCTATTGCAGTACCATCAGCCTTTGAGCTGGGCTTCTAAAGGAGCTTGAACTTAATCCAGATATGAGGCTCTCCACCATCTTCACCCTGTAATAGACTCAATGCAGCAGGCAGGCTGCCTTCTCTCCTTTAAGTGATGCTTCCAATAAGTCTTAGGTAGAAGGTGATGAGGGTATGTCTCCAATTCTGGCAAGGCAGCATGGATGCAATAAAAGCATGGCTCATGCTTTGAAGTCCACAGTTCAGAAAAAAAAATACTGAATTTTCTCCCATCAAACCCTATTTTCAGCCTCTTTTTTAGATTTCATTAGAAGACAAATACTTTGTTCGGTTAATGACAGTGAAATTATGTCACTGAATTACTGAGAATAAAAGACCATCTTAGCTGGTGTATGATGAAAAGCACATACACTGAGATTTTTTTCTCTGCCCTAAGACTAAAAATATTTTTTAAACCAGCTTAAATTGAGCACAAAGCAAAGGAATCTTGTATTTAGGAGCATGTATATGCTGTCCTCAGGAAATTCTCATCTCAAATAATGTCACTGCTACTCAGAGATGACAATAAAGCAAGAATTCGTATATAAATCTTGTTGGTTTATGGTAATAGCAGCTTTCTTGCCAAAAGGTGACTCTTCATTTTCTCTACCATTCTGCTTGTGAATGTGTTCACTTCTCCAAACAAGAAAACTAAACCAACATGGGTGTCAGAGTGCTCCCTGTGAGGAGCCACACCCCACATCCTTGGTGAATTTCAGCTGGCTTATGCTAGTCTAAATATGGGATAAGAGTGCCAAACCAGGTCTCTCTCAATCACAGCCAGATCTTCAGTGAATATAAACTAAGACTTCAACCAACTGCTGTGACTGAGAATAGAACTCGGTCAGCAAATTCCTTTCTATTATGCTTTACAGAGCTCTGCCACAGAGCCCCACTAAGCCCTGGTTAATATGGGACTTTATTTTCCCTACCTGTGGAAAAAACCACTCAGCATGAAACACAATAAGCATATGAACAGATGTCAAACATTCAGTGTTTATTATTCAACAGTATGACAAGGAAGACCAGGTTTATACAGCTCTGGCTGGAATTGCTAGATAAGCTAGACTGAAACTAATCTGACTACCGTTACTAATACCATGTTGTGTTAATTGGTTGCATGAGCACATGAATTTCACAGTCAACACCAATTCTGGTCTATTTTGAGTTAGCTTTATCCCAGATCTATTTTGGTCCAAAATATTCTGATATTAGAGCATTTTTTCATAGCACTGTAATGCTATTTATTGCATTTTTCTTGCAAAAGAAAAAAAAAAAAGGAACATGACCTTCACACAGGAGCTGCTAAACTGTCACAGTAGTTCTGGGACACTGCCCAGTGGAAACATTTCCTATCAGTGGAAAGATAGCAGAGAAAAGCTGACACACCTCACCAATTCTTTCAGAGAATTGTGACCTCTCCAGCATACACATCCACAAGACCTTTAACATAGACTTCCTGAAGTGAGCTTTGTCAGCCTCTTACCTTGTCCTTTGTCCCCTCGCCATGTTTCCCCCACAACAAGACTGACTACCCTCTGTATGTTGCACCCTTCTTTAAGGCAAAATGGTACTTGTAAGCTTGGAAGGAGGTGAGGATATTGCAGATTTTGCAGGCAGAGAAGGCACCTCTTCCAGCCTCTGCTCTGCAGGGTCTTCCAAGGAGAAGATAACTGTCAAGGACTCTAACACTTTCTCCACTGACAGCTTTTTCCTGCCTGGTTGTCCCTGAATAGAGGAGATAAGCTTCCCTAGGACTCATATCAGTTGTGTTAAGGGACCTGGGCTCCACAGCTCTGCGAAATTCCCAGGGACATCCTAGGGAAAGTAGAAGGGGAATCTCCTTTGCCATTCTGTGGGTAAGCAGGCACAAGTCCCTAGGGCTGTGATTTATACAGACATGCCTCCCACACCTGTGGGAAACCACAGATTGCCCTTCACCACTTGGCTGATTCCTTGTGTCCTCCCTTCTCTTTCCACATTAGCTGACAACAAGCTTTGATCAATAACTTGGGTGCCTAAGATGATACAGTAGTGCTTTGTGATTTATTGTTTTCAATTCCTCTCTGTTTCCCCAGCACTATCTTGATCTCTACTCTTCCAGGTACTTACCTTTCACCCGTTCTTCTCCCTATTTACAGGACAACTGGATTAGAGCAAATTACCAGCTTTTCACAGATTACATTATTTGGAAACTCTCTTTTGGCCTGTCAACCACAGACAGGCACACAACTTATTTATGAGTTTTCACCCCTGCTCCCAAGATTACCCTCTATGTTCCTTCATTTCATCCTGCTGCTGAATAATATCTAAGACTCTCTGTCTTCTACCGGAGGCCCATGTGAGCAGTTTTCTCCCAAAGTTCTCCTCTCCTTTTCTCCTGAGTGTCTCAGTTCAGCATTGCTCTGAAGCCTCTTCACCCTTCAAAAAGGCTCAATATTTTTGTTTGCCAAAGGCTTTGTGAGTCATAGAGAACATGACTCCTGTGGTATAAACAAAGTTCAAGACTGAGGTTACTTAGTCTATAAGAGGAAAGCTCTCAGGCAGTGGAAACAATAGTATGTCCAGATGCCAGACCTCCCTCAGCAGACACTGTCCCAAAACCCCTGCATGCAAAACAGGTCATATTTCAGCCTTCTGATCTGAAGACAACATGGTTCAATTTAGAGGCAACATTTACAGCTATATAGCTCTTCCCTCAGAATTAAAAAGTTAGCTAAGAAGTTAATCAAGAGTGTAATTTTTTGCTTTACCACATGTTGCTATAGGTTCAAGGCACATCAGGGTTGCATGAGTTGTTCTTGGGAGGCAGTGGAAGTCCAGGGGAATATCGATATCAATATCAAGGGAGGCATTTATTTTGTTACACAAACACATGTGATAAGATCACACCACCTGTTTACTGTCAGGATCACTTACAGCATGGGGCCCTGACTGCAGCAGTCATGAGACATGGTTGTCCCTTACAAAAATTTCAAAACAAAAAAATGCAGTAGTATATTTTGCTACCAGAAATACCAAAATACATATTTCTTCCCATTTTCCCAGTCTGGTTTCCTGAACATCAACAGGAAAATATTAGCTGAAGTACTGGGTAAGGCTTTGGGTTGGTTATGATGCCTTGTACATATTTTAGTGAAGATTGTTTTCCATGGACGTACTTTAATTTTGCAACCAAGAGATTATGCTTACTTAGGCATAAACCAAAATTAAAGAAAAGAGATCAGCTCTTTTCCAGTAAGTTTTAAACTGGTTTCCTCTATGATATAATTTTAACATCTTTTTGGCATAAATGCCAATGAGACTTGCAGAGAAAGCTTTAAACGCAAGTGAGCAAAAAGTCACTGCTGAATATTCTATATTTAAAAGCATGTACTTTAGCAAAGTGTATTAAAAAAAGATCAATGAGAACTTTTTAGAGGGGGGCCATCCCACAAGTACAAAAGGCCCCCACAATCCTATTGCAAAGTACCACATGAGCAAAGTGGAGCAAGGCTAAATGGCTTTATTCTGAACTCTCCCTTGTACTTGCATGGACATGGCTGTAGCAGCAACATGGCAATTCCACCTACATAAAGTCCATTCTGTAAATTGTAGAAGCTGTGATAATTGTGGTCTCCAGGCCTGTTTGTGGGTCTGCCAGGGCAGATGGGAGCTGAAAGGTGCCAGTTAAATCTTATTTTGGATTAACGTGTGATCAAAAATTGAGGAATCCTTCTGCCATCTCCTGAGGACACAACATCCCTGTTTCCCTCTGGACAGTTTGTGATGGGGCAAAGCTCTGCCATTTCCTTTTGTTCTGTTTCTGCTATGGAATAGAACTGCAAGCTTGGAAGATTGTTTGGGTTTGGGGTGCTGGTGGTGTTTTTCCCTCCTATAATGTAAGGGGAAAGCCAGACAAGATGCAAGTTTTCTCTAAATTGGAACCACAGGCTTAGCACATTACAGGCTCCGTTCTCTCTTCCCTCCAATATGCCACTCTGCTCCTCTCCCCTCCCTACTCCCACAAACATATTTGTGTTTTAACTATTTAGTAAATAGCATTGATTAGATTAAGATAGTGTCTCTCACAGTATTTTTTTAAATTGCTGTTGAGGTCCTTTAATGTAAGAAAGAAGTTCCTTTTTATACTCTTCTTGTCATGCTAAGCAACAAGCCATGTGCTGAAAGTGATTAGAAGTCAACTAATCAGTCCCAAATTCACCTCAACTTCTCTTTTTTCTGATTTTTATCTGACCTGTTCTTAAAAACTTCTGACAGAGACTCCATAACCTTTGCAGCTGATCTATTCTGGGAATTCACTTGTTATTAGAAGGGTTTTTTTCTCAAAAATGGAATTGAAGATTTTTTTCTCTCAATGCAATTGAAACCCATTTTTTCCTGCTCTACCTAGGCTAGACTGCATGAGAAAAATATTTCTTTTCTCTTTACAGCAGCATATATGTAAAGTTACTTTGCCCCCATCCTTTCTGACACCGTAATTTATTGTCTAGACTGAGTTACTCCACTCTTTTAAACCCTCTGCATGGATCACTTCTCCAAGAGGAAAAGATGTTAGAAAGTATCAGTTGTTGGCCATCTGACAGTTGGAAATGTTTTAGTTGAACACGTCTCTAGCTAGCAAGCATAATTGTCATCAACAAAATTAGCAAATTACTGTAACAATCAGCAAGACTCTCCCACATGGGAATATAAAGACTCTATTGACATGGTTGAATTGGTTACTTTATGTCTTTGTTCAGTAAAGACAGCTTCAGAACCCACTCTTATCTACAGATTTCTTGCACTTATCAGTAATTCTGTTTTCAAAACAAAATCAAGACAAAGACACAGCTTTTAGACTTGGTGAACCTGTTAGATTTGGCATCTTTGTATCCCAGTGACTAAATTTAGCTGTGTTACTGCTTGACTTGGATTACATATCCGATAGCAGTAGCTCTACAATATGAAAAAAGCACCAGTTTTTAGAGGCCTACAGCACAAGCACAGCAATACCAGATCAATCTCTAGCTGAGAAGTAGTCCTGGATTCTTCAGAAAACAGTAAGTTTGATCTTGACAGCATCCATGAATAACACATTCTATGATCTCCAGCTGGCAAGAGACTCAATCCCATCTGGACAAATGCTGATCTGGCTTTCTCTCTTCTTATCAAAACTCCAGCACAGTTACCTGGCATGAAGCCACAGTCCTTGAGAAACTCCAGCTACAAGGAGAATCCCCTGGGTCTCTCCAGCAAGGCAGCCCCCAGAAATGCATTAAAACTTCAACACACTGCCGTGGGAAAATGAGCCATGTTAAAAGCTTCCTTCATTGTCTTCAAAGTGTTTTACAGCCTGGAGTGGCACTGACAACTGCCTTGGCAGTTTTAGATGAAAGACAGAGGAGAACAATAGGTACAGGATAACTGGACATCATTGTGTATTTGTGCTTACAGGTACACTGAGCCTTCAATAGGCTATAGTGACCCTGAGGAGAAAAAACCCACCACTCTTCCCAGCTTATATCAGTCAGTGACTTTGAGAGTGAAGAATTTTCTCTGCATGTGTTTCCATCAGCCTCCTAGCAAGTGCATTTCTGATTTCTTCTGCTCCAGGATGTCTCCATATGTAATTGCAATCTTTTAGAGTAGTAGTGGGATAATTGTGCACCCTCACCTTCCGATGGCAATCATGAGAAACACCTCTTCACTCCTCGTCTCCAGTAGAGTCATATCAGGTGACTGCTATATGCTTTCTCCTTTTGGAAACTAAAATACCATAATATTTTGAAGCACAAAATACACAAGTTGAGTGTCTAGCTAGGAAGTTTCAAAATAGCATGGTTTTTAATAAGATGTGGACAAATACTGGTTGTTTCTGTTTTAAGGGATATCTTATACTTCTGAATTGCTCCCTTTGTTATAGAAAAAAAAAGGACACAGGCAAGTAAGAAAAAACATTTATTTCACTTATTTTCCTTCTGCAGGAAGCTCCCACTCTGCTACTGAAATCCTTCAGAGGTGAGTGCTTATGACAAAATAACCTGCCTAATGAAGCAATCTGGGTGAAGAATACTGGAAAATAATCTAAAGGAAACTAAAGAAAAGATATGTTCTGGCTTATCTTAATTTTTGGACAATGGCTTCAATAAAACTGCAATCTCACAATGAAGCACATTCCAAAGGGTTCTGCTGAGACTGAGTATGCCTCAAAAGATACTAAAGTATCTTGGAAAATGTTCTGGTTTAGAGAAATTACAGTTCTACTATATTTTTCTTGAGTTTCTCTTCTTTTTCTTCTCTTCCATGAAAAACTCCAAGGTTTTTCTTGAATGAAATCATCTGCTCCTGTGGCTTAAAGAATAACTGAAGTTAAAATGCTTGGATTGTGAAAAAGCTGTCAGTCCTGTAGTTGGTATTTGCACTTAAAAACACTATCTGGGCTCTTTGACAGTCAGCAAGATCCAGAAGTGGGAGAGATTCATAGCCAATGAAGTGATTTTCAGCCTGGTAAAAATACTTCTACTTCCCACCATATGGAATTTGGGGTTGGCAGTGTATGCATGAGAAGAAAAAGCCCAGCATAACTGAGCAGTTTATACACCTACCATTGCATCTCCTAGAGGTCCACTGAGAACAAGAAAATAAATGCTCCTAGCACCTCCTCTTCCTCCCTGACAAGTCTTTTGTGGATCCCAATGCTATTGGCACATTTCGGTAAGACAGCTCCACATTTTACCCTTTAGGGTCATTATTCCCTCACAATGTTAAATCAGCCTCTGTCTCTGTGCTCTCTCTGGAGGCCCATGTAGAAAAAAGCTTGTCTTCTCCTGTAACAGAAGACTACAGAGGAAAGAGGTTTTGTTTATTAAAGGGTTGCTTTTGCAATTTGTCTTTTTCATGAAAAGAAACAAAATTAGAGTTCGGCAATCAATTAGAACATTCTGTCAGCATGCAAAGCACTTCACCACAGACCAAGACTCCTCTTCCAGGATTACCAGCATGGCTAGGGTAATGGAAAAATGTGGTTATGGAGGTAAGATTAGCACAAGAAAACATCTGATGCATAGAATATTTTAAATTATATATATTTTAAATCTTTTTCTATTAATAAAATGTATTGAAATGCTTATAAATTATACTTCATATTATTTAAAATGTCCCTTTTCTTTATGGGTTTGAGAGCTTAAAAAGGACCAAAACAGGGCACAACAGATTATCATGTTTCTGCCTTCACAGGAACACGTTGTCTTAGAGATAGGACCTCAGAGATCTCACTTACTTGCATCCTAAACTAAATCAGCTTGCAATGAGCCTTATTTCTCCACATCACAGCTATTAGAGTTTGTAACCAGATGGACAAAACTTGCTTAATAAATTCTTTATTACATATCCTCTGGCCAAGCTTTTCTCAAAGTGAGCCTGCACTTCAGTGGCTGCAGTAACACAGTGTCACTAACTTTACAGTAATTAGCTCAGGATCTTACCATGGTAGCAATGGCAGACTGAACCAGGGGTCTAAAACCTGTGCAGTGTTTCGTGCTACTGCATTGAACAGGTGGTGTGGCAACAGAAAGCTATTGTTAGTAGGTCTACACTGATTACAAACTTATCAGAATAGTCTGGACATACTCTGGACTAGCCTTCATTGTTCCCAAATATAGTCCTTAAAGAAGACTGGAGAGCACACCATTTATAATTTAATTACACATCCATGGAGGTCATGCAGAACTCCTTCAGGTACCATCAATGGGAAATCTCAGTTAATAATTTATTGGTCGGGGTTGGGGGTTCACACTTTTCTCCATACATAAAGACCTTTCTTGATCTTTTGTAGAGAATGGAACACAAAATGTGACCCCAATATCTCTCCACATGTCTCCTCTGACAGCTTTCAAGTGCTGGCAAGGAAATGTAAGCTCATCTTCTTACTCTCTGGGATGATGTTATATTGTCACAGCAGGAAGCAGATGGGAGCTCTAGTGAATTTTTTAGAGGTCAGTGCATAGATATGCAGCTCCTGAGCAAACTCTTTAGTGTAATGGCATGTGGCATTCATACCAGAGTCTGCTGTTTGCAAGGTTGGGATCTAGCTGTAAAGTTAAACTAGGCTTTGTTTCTGTAGGTTCTTAAAATTACATCCTTTGGCAGCTAACACTCAACTCAACCTGGGAAAGTTCTGAAGGTAAGGGTCTCTCACCTTGTTTGCACTTGCTCTCTCTGGGCAAGCCCTTACAAAGTTGTGGTTCTAAATGAAAGTGATTTCCAAGGCTATGGGGCTCTACAGAATCATTTGAAACAATTCACAATGAAAAAATGGTTCAGGCAAACACTAATTGAAACATTCAGAAACAAGATTAGGCATAGGGAACCAATTGCCTGAATCCTGAGCTTTTGCAGCCACTAGTAAATAGCCCAGTTCAAAAGACCTTGGAAAAAGACACTTTATGCATAGCCAAAGGACCATGCCAGCCATCAAGCAAACCCTTAAAACACAGCCATTATCTGGTTCAATTATCATTCTTTTAATTGAGAAAAAGAAATCTATCAATTTACAATAATCAAATGAAGAACAGACTAAACTTTAGGAAGAGGGACAGAAGTCTATATTTGCATACATCATTGATTCCGATGCACCCCAGAAAGGTTGAGGCATCTACTCAGAGAACTACAACTTATAACCATACCCGAAGGGTCATACCCTTACCCCACACTCTTTCTTCTCTGTACTACTGCTGTGTCCTATCACAAGGGAAAGGTTTTCCTGCCACAAAAGCAGTATAAAAGTAATCCTCAAGCAGTATAAAAGTAATAAAGTTCATACCTAAGAACAGCTGCACTGGCTGTGGTAGGAGATGGAGAAGAGTTTTAACATGGAATATTTGAGAACAGAGTACACTGCTGATGTTCCAGCTGATGTGAGATAAACAGAACTTCTTGGATGCTCTAAAATATGCCAAGAACTGATGCAATTTCTATGCCCAGGAATTTCTATGCAATTTCTGTCCCAGGAAGAGGAGAACAAAAAGATAATCCGTCCTCTGAAGCACACTGGCTCCTGTACTGTGCTTCATAAACTGTGGGACTTGGCTTCAAGTCTTAAACTATACCAGGGGAAGTTTAGGCTAGATATTAGAAAAAAAATCTTTACAGAAAGAGTGATTGGGCCTTAGAATGAGCTGCCCAGGGAGGTGGTGGAGTCACCATCCCTGGTGGTGTTTAAGACTGGATATGGCACTCAAAGCCATGGTTTAATTGATGAGGTGGTATTAGGTCATAGGTTGGACTTGATTATCTCCAAAGTCTTTTCTGACCTAATTGATCCTGTGATTCTGTGGGGTTTGTGCAGGACATTCCAGACTGACATGCAGGTTTGTCCTATTGTATCTGACTCTGCTAAAATTGGGAAATCATCCATTTAACAGATAGCGTCTCTTAAGGTGGATTGGTGATTTACAGCCATAGGGATCCCAAAGCTTTTGTGAGGTACATAGCCTTGAACAATGCTTCCTGTGGCGGTGCTTTCTTCAAGGGCCAAAGTCTCAAAAGCTCAATTGATCCTTAAAATAGAAATTATAATCTCATAAAATGAAGAACCAATTGCCATAACTGAGCCAACTCAAATGAAATGACAGTATCTTTAAACATTTCTTTTAGGCTTTAAACTTTTTGTATCATAGGGCCAAAAAAAATCTCCTTTGTGAGAAAATGATAAAATGCTTTTGTCTGTGATGCCTCTGATGGTAGCATTCAAAGCGACATTCTAAAGATCAATAGCAAGGATGATTAAGGAGATGGCTGCTGTGTTTGATTTTTTTTTCTGAAGAAAGGGAAATCTTGTAGACTTGAATGGGCATTTCTGCCACTATTTAACAAAGAAACCTTGCCAAAGTTGACTTCTGTGGGCCTCAAGCACAGATGACAGTCATACCTTATGGCTGAGGACAGAATTCAAACCCTCAAAAATAACTACTCTAAGAACATTATGCACCCCCCAGGTTTTTCTCCTCCCAGTGCGCTCTCTGGTTGGTGCAGGAAGTTCTTCAAATACAGTGCTTTTAAAAAAAATCTGAGGTGATCTTGTTTCCAGGTTTAGCCTAACTGAGGGCTGCTGTCCATAGTGAACAGTAGTGCCTTCTGGTACAGGGACAGCCACAAAAGAGCACCCTTTCCTTCTGTAGACACACAGACACAAACACACACACACACACACACACATATGCAAGATACAAGAGCAAAACCCTTGATGAAAAAAGGCAAACTTTCTGTGGAATTCACTTGCCCAAAGGGTAAAAGTCCAGTCAGCCTTCTTACAGCTTCTCAGGCTCTCCATAGAGGATGAACAGAAGAGATTATGGGGAAGAGAATTGCTGAGAATGAGGATTTCACCCAAATTTCAGTAAGTAACTTGGGTAGGTGGTGGTGTTGTTCACCTGCATTTTCTTCTAGATCTTCATCATGGGAAAAAACAAAACACCAATATACAATATATCAATATATAAACGTCAAGTTGCTGCACAGTGCAACATATTTAGAAGGGATGAATTTTATATTAGTTGAACACACCTGCAATCAGAAAACTGACATAGCACCAGCAACTGGTGATGGAAATGTATGTCTTTGAAACAAAAGCATCTGTTTGCAAAAACAGCAGGTCAGATTGCTCCACTGTGCCCTTGGAAAGGTGAGCATAGGTTGAAGGACAGCTTTCCAGATCCCTGAAGCCTTAGCTGACACCTAGCAGTTCTTCAAATCATACAGGCACAAACTCACCCACAGTTAACCTGGGAAAATCACCCTCTCATTTGATTAAATGATCTATCAGGTTTCTCAATATCTTTTTTTCCCTTCTGATTTTTGTTGCATTTGCTTTCTCTAGGTGAACAGAACCAGCCTGCTATCCTACAGAACAGGTTGTAACAAAGCTCCCCAAGTCTCACCTCCCATTTAAGGCTGCTCCCACTGTGTTCATGTAGCCACAATACCACAATTTATAAGGGCCACTGCTGCCAGAGACAAAGTCGTACATGAGTAATAAAAGAGGGTAGAAAGTAAAACAGGAAATCAGCAAAGGAGCAGAGAAAAAGGCAGCAGAAAGCCATAGAGTATTACATGACTTACATGATGGAGTAAGAAAGATTCAGCTTCTGTATCCATTTCTCAATCCCCACCATTACTTCTACAGCAGCAGCAGCACAGTTTGATCCAAACCATGACTGTCTCTGGTCCTCATGAAGATAGACAGCACACTCTCAGGAAATGTGGTCCCAAGGAAATCCTATGGGAAGAAAAAAACAAAATGCTCTCTGAAAAGGGCTGGCTAGAAAATAAGATTGAATTATGAACAAGGCCATCATGAATATTCATTGTAAGTAAGTGGGATTACATGCAAGGAAATGCCTGATTATAACATTAATCTTTCATCTTACCCCAGATTGCTGTGGATTTTGACAAACTGCCTAGTAAAAATGGGTTATATAATTTCTCTTTTTATTACAGGAATTCCCTATGCTTCTCAAACTGTATATACACAGAGATCTACCTTTTTACACTTTCAAACTTCCCAGAAAATAACCCACTTCAACTAATTTATATGCAATTTCTGTCTCACCAATATGCCACCCAGCACTCTCACCTCACTCCAGAGCACACTCTTGATGATACTGATCCTTTTCCAAAAGCAAGCAGGACCAGCAATTTTTGGCACATGAGCTTTTACTCAGACCCCTCTGTACCACTCTACCTACCAACTGGATGGTGACAAAAGGTAAACATTAGAAAGAAATGAGATAGCTGGCAAAAAAGTCATAGGCAATAGCTGGGAAAGATCTTTTTCATTTGCATGCATCTGACCTCCCTGCTATTCACAACTGATTTACATCAACTGCCATGGTCAACAATTCACAGCGAAAGCTGCTGGTAGTTTCACTTCATTAATATTGACATCTGAACTCTGTAGCTACAGTGGATTACTATTAATAATTATTTATGACCAGCAACTTGCACAGAGCATGCTGCCTGGTGCTGGGAGTCAGGTGATGAATCTCCAGCATCAATTCACAATCTTCCCACCTCTGCAGCCATTCAATGGGCTGCTTTACCTCACCTCTCTCACACCACCAGCAACACTTGGCCTAGCATCAGTACAGTGTGTTTTCACACGTAAAACTCACACTTCCTTTATGCTTCTAGGTAGGGTAGGAAGCTGTAGCAGACTAATAATATTCCTTCTTCGATGAAAAATAGCAGGGGAGGTGAAAAATCTAGATGGTAACAGTAAAAGTCAAGACAGTAAATCTGCAGGTGTGAAATATTTTATTAGTCTAGGTTTCTGGTTCAGAAAGACATCTAGAAGTCCAGCTCAGATGTCTAACTAGCAGAATTCCACTTTTCCTCTCTATTTACGGGTCTACTGAAGTTTTATGTAGAGTACAAGCTCCTTGACCCTCCCCTCCAGCAGTGAGCGGAGTTGTAACTTTAAATTCATCCACATACTGATGTGTTAGGCTAAATTAAGGCCACAGCACTCAATTCCTTTCAGGGTCAAGTCAATGTGCACCATGCAGCACCTCCAATCTACCAGTGCACAAGAATCTCGTGAGCAATACAGCCCTGTGTGACTAATAAAGTAATGAAGTGACGGCGCAGGCAGGTGTGGGGTTTGTACCAAATCAGATCTCACAGTTTCCAGGTATTTTTACTCAGGTCAGACCTGACTGGCAGTGTCCCACGCAGCTCTCCACAGCTCACAGGTGGAAAAAGTGAACCAGCTCCCTTCAAATCCACAGCACAAACTGGTTCTCCTGTGCTAGTGACTGCTGCTGCACTTTACCAGACTACACTTGTCCAACTGACTTCGTAATTTCTAAATAACTGCAGTTAAGTGCGTGGAACTACTGCCTAGTCTCATCACCTTCTTGCTTTATTTCAGCTTGATTTCTCCCCCAAAACTGGGTTACCCAGAGATGGTGACAGGAATGGCCTAGTAAAATAGAAAGGGAAAAAACAGAGCCTCTGGAACTAATGTGATGCCTAGGAGAATGAAATCCCCAGGACACTTTACAGTTCCACAGGTTATTATTTTTCTCATTCCATTCTCACACTTTCTCCCAAATGGAGAAAATCCTCAACCACAGGCTCATAAAACAATAAGCTTCCACTTGGTTTTAACATATTTTCTTACATAAACTTGAGGCAAATATAGGATTATTTCTCTGTAACAGCACATATTCTTCCTTCAATGCTAAATACATTGAACAGAGCTTAACCATTTTCTGTGAAAAAGTATCCTTTCCTAGTAGAGAAGTTCAGCACATCTTGATTATTTCAGTTTTCACATGACACTACAAAAGTTGAGCAAGTTGGTATCATTGCACCTGGTTTCTAAAGCTTCAAGAAAGAGTAATCCCTTTATTTGAAAGTGCTTGATTTTTAGAAGATTACAGAGGCTTGCAGTGCCACTATCACTACTTTGTTATATATACACAAACCCAAAACAAAGAAAACTTCAGGCTGTTCAAGATTTTGTAGTTTTAAAATAGCTTTTAGTGCAGACTTAGTAACTGTTGCTTCTGCCATCAAAATTTTCAAAATGCAATTTAAAAAAGAACAATAATTTAAAATTGCATGTCAATCATGTAAATGTTTTTGGTGTCTTACTCTATTCATAAGAATTCCTCTCTGTCACAACTCTGTTAAAAAAATCTAAAGGAAGAAAATGATGTATTTGTACAGAAATACTCCTTGAATTCTACTGATAAACAAAACCCTGCTAACAGTGATAATACTAGCAAAGTAAATGTTTTATTCAGAAGAATAAAAAATAAATTAAAAAATTTACTAGTCATTCTATTCTTGGTTCTATGGCTGCATTCCCAGTATTTAGCAATTGTACCCTTATGTACATTTCTTTCCCCCTTAGCATATACTTTTTAGCTATCGAAAAAGCCTTTTCAACTTGTGTCCAGTGGCATGAGAAAACACTCAAAGAGATAAAAACAATCATATTAGCCTTTAGTCTAGAAAGTTTGCTAGACCTCCATCATTAAATTCATTAAATACAAGATATAAATTATTTAGATGGAATTAGACATGTTTCTTGATAGAGTGCTCAGGAAGGAGTCTCAGAGTCATAATGGTTGATAGTGGTTGCAATTAGAAACTAAAATTGTAGTCTAGTGGAAATTAGAGCTTTCTGAATTTTATTTTTCTTCTGAATCTGAAAGAAAAACCTATTTTTTTTTCTAAATTTAATCTAAATTGATCCCTTTTGGGCTTTTCAAAAAGTTTTGCTTTGATCAAATTTAGTAGTTTTTCCTATATGATTTCTTACTGTATAATACAATGCAAAATAGATTGCAAACAAAAGAAAAATGTCGAAGCAAACAAGGCACAAACTTACTGACATTTGGTTTACAATTTCTTTACATCCAATCACACTGAAAGTGTCACCTTTCAGTTAAATAGCATGTTCCAACAGGAAAATGTCTTTTCAGCTAATTTTTCCAGAGCCTCAGTTCCTTTCATGAACACATTTTGGATGACAAGGAAAGTAACTTACTGGAAGTTTGAAAAAGTGGAGGCTGAATTCTGTCTCCTTGCCTCTCTCTGCTTTTTTGCAAGAGGGGAGCTGTTTCAAAGTCACTGTGTTTTTAAAAGCCAGAATTAACTCTTAGTCCACCATACCTCAAGAAATGAAATCTGGTTTACTATCACTCTTTCTCCTGTGATTGGATTCTCTCATGTGTAAGGAGGGTGAAAACTGACTGATGAGTTTCCCATTATTTACCTGTCTGAAGCATGGAGAGAGAGAAAAACTCTCTGGCATCCCATGGAAAACAGGAAACATTGCAGGCTTTCCCTCGGTAGAAATAGTTATTGAGTCTCTTCCCTGAATTTAGTTTTCTATTTCCCTTAGATATTTGGGAAATTGGAATGTTTTGGACCTCTAGTGCTCTGTCATATTTGGCTGAAACTGCTCTGACATCACCAGGCACGCACACAGATAGAGTTGTTTGGTGTGTGGTCTAAAAGCATCATCTCTTTAGAACACAAAATGAAAATTGTAATAGCTGCCTGTATGTGACATTTTTGAAAGATCCTTGCAGCCATATTCAGACAAGGAAGTGTCTATGTTGAGACAATTAGCAATCTGATGAGCAATTTACATATGAAAAGTGCTACATAAATCCCAACATCATTATAGTTAAGAGCAGAGTAATAATTACAACTAAGATTGCCTGCATAGTTTCATTCCCAGTTTGGAGGAATTAATTTTTTTCCCCAAACACTCGCAAGTCTACCTAGTCTGATCCCACCCTCTTTCCTCCAGTAAAGTCCACTTTTGTGACATTGATTTAATATATTTTTCCCCTGCTATCTGCTTGGTTCTGGTCTTGTGAAAGACTCAATTAAAAGAATTCAGCTGCTGTTGGAAGAGTTTGCTGTGGTGAATGCAGCAGAGAGCTGCACACATTGGGGTTTAAGAAGAGCTTTCACTGACAATAAAAAAATGAGAACAGAAAAAACATAGGTATTATAAATATTACTTGCAGCCTGCCCTTCCAAAATAACATTTTCTAGCCTTTTTTCAGAGGGCAGAGTATTCTTCCCTATACAAAGGTAATTTGCATTGGAAGCATAACAGGAAATGAAATAACCTTAAAATACAAATCAGGAATATATCCAGTATGCAAATCAACATCTTTATGAGCTGCAATAATGAGGAACAAGCAAATTAGTGTCATTTCAAACTACCTTTTAATTCTCTCTGCATTCTCTTAGCATCAACAGATAAACAGGGTTAAAGATCTTCCTAATTGCCACATACAGCACCACAGTCAGTGTACACATATAACTCTTATGACTTAAAAATAGCAAATAGTCACTACATACACCATTTAACTCACGGACGCTACCTGATTCTGACCTCATTCCTGTGTAAACTGGAATTTAACCTAGCCATGTACAGGTAATTTTCCTCAGAGAGATGTAAAGCTGGTGGAAACAACATGCTCACCAAACCCACACCACTAATAAATGGCATTCACAATTTAAAAATGAAGTTATCAAAACTCAGTATTTTTTAAAATCAGAGTGGTCATGAACCATCTTTTAAGTCTTTAATCAGGCACTTGAGCCTTTTGCATTGTGACACACAAAATTCAGGCTACAGGTTCATTCGATTTCTGCCATTTGCAAGAGATACCATGTACCAACTGCTGGTTATCATCTGATCACATGGAGCTTTTAGTTGTAGCAAAGTCAAGTCTACCCTGGCTTCTGCCCAGGTAGAGCCAGACTGCTCCAGCTTTTTTTCAGGTTGTTGTTGAGAATCAGAACATGGACAGATTGTTTCTGTGGAGTAGATGGCAAGGTCTTACGCTGTGCCCACCAAGTCGTGTGTCCCAGCGCTTAACTAATGTCAATGCCAACTGTGGGTATGAAGGGTGTCCTTGCTGGGAAAACATAGGAAAAGCTGCTATTTTGCTGCTCACCTATATTATTTGAAGCTTTACACAGAAAGAGTGGATCTTGGAGATGAAGGTTTGCAAGCTGCTTGAGAATTAGATTGCTCTCTAAATTCAGAGTTTAGAGTCAGTTCTTGAACCAGACTCACTCCCTATGAACAATTTGGAGCTCATGTTACTGCGAAAGTGTTTGCATTTTTTTGTGATCACTCCTTTTCCAGGAATACTTCCTTAATACACATTCAAAAAATACATTACTGTCACTCAGACTCTCCCTTGCTGGTTTTGCCCATCATAAGAAAGCCAGCTCAGAGTTCTGGCATTGCTCAGCACACAGACAAAGTGGTACAAGAAAGGACAACAGTGTCACATTTAGAACACTTCAGTATAATGGGTCTTGTAAGAGGGGCACTGGGCATCCCTCAGGCAGACAGCCTGTCAGATATATTCTTGGTTCTTGAGAAGTCCCTGGATGGTAGCTGAGATTCAGCCGCAAAATCATGCTGAAGCATTAAGGCTGGCCAACAGTGCAGCTTTCCATCAGCACAGAGATAAAATCATACTTTGTAAAGTCTCATCTACAAAGTTCAGGGCAAGTGTAGAGGTTAACAAAATAAATATAGTGCTTTTAGAGTTACAAATTCACTAAATAGCACAATGTGTTTAGGAAGGGTGGTGGTTGATACTCAGTTTTAAAGCCAGTTTTAGACATCTTAAGAACCGTGTATTTAATTAACTCATTCTTGGAATTTAAGTAGAAGTAGATTGAGAAGGACTGACCACTGCATTTCTCTTTTTATGGAAAGGCAAAGCATGCATAGAGCTGCTATTCCATCCTTCCACCTACTCTATGGTACTATGCAGAAAAAAAGAAAAGAGAAGAGAAGAGAAGAGAAGAGAAGAGAAGAGAAGAGAAGAGAAGAGAAGAGAAGAGAAGAGAAGAGAAGAGAAGAGAAGAGAAGAGAAGAGAAGAGAAGAGAAAAAAAAGAAAAGAAAAGAAAAGAAAAAAGAAAAAAAAAAGAAAAAAGAAAAAAGAAAAGAAAAAAGAAAAGAAAAGAAAAGAAAAGAAAAGAAAAGAAAAGAAAAGAAAAGAAAAGAAAAGAAAAGAAAAGAAAAGAAAAGAAAAGAAAAGAAAAGAAAAGAAAAGAAAAGAAAAGAAAAGAAAAGAAAAGAAAAGAAAAGAAAAGAAAAGAAAAGAAAAAAAAAAGAGAAAAAGAAGCCTACTCAGCCCTGATCCTGCATCTGACCAGATGCAGGATTTGTCAGCTGGCTTCCCCAAAGCATAACATGCCACTTCTGTTAAGTACTGACACAAAGGCCAGAGTCCTTGTGTGCTTTGCAAACCTGTAACACAGCAATAGAAAAACTTGCTCAAGTCAACTACTCTCAAGAAAAGGTATAAAAACTCAGTACCATCATGCAGTATGAGATGTCTGCATGTGGGTATTTCAGATTCACTGCACATTATTTGGCCATAGGCCCAATAGAATGAGCCACTTATCCGCTTGCATAAAAAGCCATACTTTCCCTATCATGGGAAAATTAGAGAGAATTTTGAGACAATGGTAAACTTTAAGTATGAGTCTCCAAGGTTATAATTATTACTATTCTATTGCTCATTTTAAATTATTTTACAATAATTAACAGTAAACCTGTTAATTTTAATCTTTTTCACATCAGAACTTTTCAGTCCAGGTTATAATGTGAAGTAATATGGGTCAACCTGAATCTTAACATCTAACACCAAGGACAGATAAAGCGACACTGGCACTGTTAGTTTTAAGTGTCTTAAGTGGTTTACAAGGTCTAATGTAGAGAAGATTGTGAAAATACTAGGTTTAAACACTCAAGGGACCTTGGGGAAGAACCAAGAACTGTGACCTTTTGGATGTCTGACTTTGCAGACACAATTATTTGAGCAGTTTTCTTTCTCTTTCACGCCTTTGGGTTTTGGGTGTTTGGGGTTTTGGGGTTTTTTTGTCTGCTTCTGTCTCAAATTTTAATTAAGACAAGCTTCCCAAACACTACTGCTTGGAGTTTGTAGCAGACACTCCTGAGAACTCCTTTGATATCTCAGCAATAGTTTTACAAGTAGTTTGAAAACTTGTTTCTACAATGTCCTACAGTCAATTGCAGCTATTCAAGACTTCTTCATAGATATGATGACCATCAGTAACCTTATATTCTACTGCTTGGTGTCTGAGCTTTTCTCAGACCTGACAGGAAGTATTGTTCAACAGTTCTGGGCAAGTCAGTTTTGCATCTGTATTTTAATGTTTTATTATGCATTTTGCCTATGCATCTAAGCTCAGGCCCCAAGTCTTGCTGCCTGACACCCCCACAGATTTTTGTTGCCTCCTTCCACAATTCACATGTTATCAAAAAGTTCTTATTTTATCTCCTTAACTGGAAAACACATCTGAAAACATCATAGTTAACCTAGAAAAGCTAAAGAAAAGAGAGCAGTGAAGATGTGGATTAACTATTGAAACCAATTGCTTTCTTGACCTGTTTTCCCAGGTGCCTCCAACCTCCTTTCTTGACCTGTTTTCCCAGGTGCCTCCAAGGAACAGAATGTTCTTTCTGAGCACTGAAGACCCCTCAACCACCTGGAAAGTGCAGCCAGCTACTACAACAGCTAAGTAACTTGCAGGAGCTGCAAGTAAAGCTCCTGAGGCTGGTCTCTCCACTCCACAGTCAACATGCCAAACAGGAACCTTGTCACACATGTCCTCTTACTCAGGCCAAACACTTGAAAGTCAGGTTTGCACATATGCTCTGACTGCTTCCAGAGATGACACTTCTAATGGCCCGAGCTTGAAATATGTTTGTCAAAGCAAGAATGAAACTCCTAGCAAGTTTGGGGGATATAAACACACAAACACAGGGAATTGGGAGCAAATCTCATAGATATCAACTCAAAAGCTTTAGCTTTTTCTACCTGACAGAGGAAATTAAAACGCCAATAATGATATGAGACAACATGCAATAGGGAAACTCCCAATACATTTATTTCTCACCAATAAATTGGATAGCCTTGATGTAATTGCCATTTTGGTGCATTTTATTGAAAAGTGGGTTCCATGGAGTGTTAAGCAACTATGCCTATTGCTTTTGTGCACCTCAGCTCCGCTGAAACCCACTGAGCTTGAGCACAATTTTAAATGCCTTACTACCCAGGACAAGAATGTTTAGCACTCCTTTCTTTTATAGATGCACATTTAAACTTGTCTGCTATTTATGGATCATCTCTCTCAGCTTGGCAATGACTGACAAGAAAGTGATAAAATGAGGAAATGTAACTTGACATTTATTCAGTGTAAATACTCAAAGCTACAGCCTCACCGTTTTCTTTCTTTGGGTAAATAATTTGAACTACTGTGAGAAATGATAGTGGATGACTGGAAACAGAATCCTTCAAAGTCCAGTAGACTGAAAGATACCACAAGTAATGACGTATTTTCTTTTCAATTGCCTCTATGTATTTTCAAACAGTTCTGCTCATGCTGGCCTAATGGCAGCTTACTAAAAAGCAATGAGATATATACAACATCTGTGCAAGCAATACAGCTTCCACACAGGCTAAAATACTGGTACTGCTGTATACCTACACATTAAACCAAGCCAAGTCTTTGTGCAGATTGGCCTCTAATCTATGGATGTTTGTGAGGTATAAATTTTAATGATACATGCTCACACTTAAGACCTGAAGAACAAGAGATTTTAAATTTCTAGCACAGTGGGTTACAGTGCAACAAGAGCTGCCTTTCACAAAGTATGACTCTCCATAGAAATGTTTGGATTCATGAGGCAAGACTTCTGTCTTAATATTTCCAGATATAGCTGAGGATTTTCCCCAAAATGCAGGATATTGAGGAAGATCAGACCATACTCAAAGAACCTTGATTTCTGATCTATTTTGATTTTTTGTAAAATGCTGTATCCCTTTTGCTAACTCCTGTAGGTGGTAGTGTTGGTATAATACCTTATGAAAAATTATTGAGGCCTCTTGGGATACTGCACAACCCTCCAGAAGACTTCATTCTAAGCCATGTTGGCTTACTGCCAGGTTATACTTCCTCTAAGGATGGTACTCCTTATTCTTAAGATATATAAACAAATAATTAAATTACTTTAATATCCATATGTTCTCAATAAATAGTGACAACCTGTGGTGTCAGATCAGGTACAGAGGGGAATACAAACAGTCTAAAACTAGAAGAGTCCCCATTTATGCTGTTATTCTTGAAGTTTAGCTTACACTTCTTAAAATAGTGAACAAATAATGTTACTTCTTTTTCTACCTTAATCCTCTACCTTTGGCTGAACAATCAAAAACCCACAAGAGGCTAGATTTGCCACAGCTTTTTGATATGAATTTTAAAAAATCCCAAGACTTTTAACGTTAAAAAAAATTTTTTTGGCGCGCAGAAAAACAAAAGTTAAGGCTTTTCAAAAGCAAAAAACAATCTACTTACTCAAAAGCAGATACAATGCATTTTGATGGAAAAGATAATTTACAAATTGATAGTTTTGTTCTTTGCTCATATAGCTCCAGATACTAGACGTTGAATCAAACACATGGAAAAAGCCTTCTTGTAGAGAAGCAAAGTTTCTCTTTTTTATTCTGCAATAAAACTCCTTGGTAATAATTGTAGATATGTCAAGTAGAACTAAGCTTCAAGTCTGGGTCATGGAAACAATAAAAGAGGTTCTTCCAAAGGGTAGTTAACAACTGGTAATTCAAACAACTGCTGTCCAGATGGAAAAGGGCTTTAAAATTCCTTATCCACTCACCAAGAGAGGGCTAACAAGAAAACATCTCTGCTAATAAACCAACCTCAAAAAGCCCTCTTGAAACTTTAACAGAGCTGGTCAGAGACACTTGCACGTGAACAAATGAAACCGTGGCTGAGAAGTGCTTGGAAGGCAGCAGTCTAGCAGACCGGGCATCAGCATCTCTGGCTGAGAGGCAGCTTTGCTATGAGGCTCTCTTGTTCTTGTCATGCCCACTTACTCTCCAGGGCAGCAGCACTAAAACAAATGCCATTTCAGGCATGCTCTGGATTTGTCTGTCTTTAGTGAGCCCCTCAAGTGCTGCAGACCACTCTTCCTTTACGTGAATGATACTGGCTGCTTGCTCTTCTTACCAGTGCAAGTAATAGTGGCTCCTGCATCTTGACAATGGCTTGTTTCTGCTAAATTTTGTTTGAATTTAGCAGGAAAGTAGGTTTCAGTTGCCCCTCTCCCCAACCCCCCTTCATCTCCCCCCGCTTCTCCATCCTTTTGGGCAAATTCAACTGGATTGTTAAATGTCAAACACAGTAAAGATACGGCAGTTCCACTGAGTGGCCGAATTAATCAAATGACTTAGTTTCACAAGATTAGGCTGGCAAGTCTCTTTTAAAAAGCCCATGCAGTAAATTTAGAGCTTCTCTTTCCCTCTACAAATGAAATAATCTGTTTGACAACATGGTATCTCTGCCAGAATAATCCAAGAATGAAGAACTGCCCTCAGATACATCTCCTCCAGATTTGAAGATACACAGTACAAAAATGAAGACAAAGATGAATAAATACAGGAAGCTATAAATCATTGTTATATAAATCATTATTTTGGGAAGTATTAAGCAACTGCTAGACTTCCAAAACTCTGCATCAAACAGAAAAGGACTGCAGAGTCCATCCCTTGTAAGCTCATCTACGGTTTTGAAAAATCTAGGCCTTGCATGTTACTTGACAGAGTAAAGTACAAAGACTACAAATCTGGAAGCAAAGTGAGCTTAAATGTTAGAATTAGGCACATATCTCTGTTTGCCTGCCTCTCCAAATAAAGTTCGGTATTGGGGTTTTTTTGCAACTTTTGCACACATTTTCAGAAGCCAAGCTAGCACTCCCCCTGCTTTGAAGTGACACATTCTTCCTTTTAATATGAGGTTGTGGCATACAAAACATTTCCCTTTTTAATCAATAGTTCAGCCCTGATTGGTGGTATTTCAAAATTATCTTTTTCTGACAGAGGGTTTCACAGTGAGTGTAAAATAACTTGGTGTAGTGCTCAGAGACCTGACACAGACATCACAAATGGTTCTCGTTAGCTGAGCCATCTGAGCCATGGGGTCCTAACTACACTTCTGCGTTACTGGCAGAGATTCCTCACCAGAAGCAGAAGAGAGCATTAAGAGAAATGTTATTCTGTGCTTACCCTGAAGGTTATTGATATAGAAAGGCCTAACTTGAAATCTACAAGGCAGAGGCTCCTGAGGCGAATTGCTATTAAATAAATACTACCAAGCCTTTGCTGGAAAAGTGAGACTTGGATGGCCATTCCTTGAGATACTTGTAACTAATTCCTTTCACCCTAGATTGATGTACTGCCTAGGAAAGATTATAAAACTCATGGCTGTTGCTATTAGTACTGAGCTCCTGTGCTTCCAAGACTTTCTGGGAAGCTTTAGACTACCCATTACAAAAAACAAACAAACAAACAAAAAAATGAACAAAAACAAACAAACAAAAAAACATACAAAAAACCCCCAACCAAACCATTCAGCAATACCTCTTTACCTCTTTTGTAACCTTAGTCTTCTAAAGAAACAAATTAAATTGTAGTTCAAATATAAGCCAAACAAATAACTTGAAATCTGAATTAAAGAATACCATGCTTCTATCACCAAAGCTGTTAGACATTTGCCATTATCCTTCTGTCTCATTGAGTTTTTCTGTCTTAAAAAGTGTAAGACTGTGTGAAACACAAGGAATGGCAGAATAGCAGGAAAATAATATCTACAGATATAGTCATGCCTTCCCAGTTCTAATTTGTTCTGGCCTCCTTCATTCCCCTTTTGTATTTTTCCAGGAACTTGAAGATGAGTGTTTACTATGCATGGAAACAGTGAGTTACTGTTACTTGCAGGAATGCTCGCAAACTGTGTGCAGAAAGAAGTTGTGCCTAAGGAAGGCAATATGCTAACAATCTCAAAAAACATACATTGAGGTAAAGAAGAGGCTCAGCCTAATGTTAGGCAAACTACTAGTCGTGTTTGTTCGGTTAAACTACAGAGTGGATGACTGCAAGATTTATTGAACAAACAGTCCATTCTTATTGATTTGCAGGGACAATAAACAAATTGCTTTTACAAATTGAGTGCATACCTATTAGTAGGATCACTTGGAATTAAACTGGGGAAGGGATGCAAGTTAAAAACAACAAAACACAGCATAAGCAGACCCACCTAGGTAGAAAGTGTTACCAGCAGGCAATTTTCATAACCAATTGCTCAGTTACTAAACAAGTGGTTCACATTTCATGCATATACATGCAGCCACCAATGTGTTGCACTATAATATAATCAAGTCTAGGAAAGATAGAATGCAAGAGTTGAAAGCATTAAGGGAACTAGTAAAGGAAAGCAAATCACTTTTTTCTCTGGTCTACTGGTTTGAAACCAATCTGTATTAGTAGACATGAAGTTGTAAACCTCCAGCGTCTGACTGTGGAGAAAAATCAGCTGGGAGACTTCTTCCTGTCCTGCTAAATGCCAAAGCCTGTGAATGCCTGCACAGAACTGACTCCTGAGCTCCTAGAAACCATGGATGCAACAATTAGAATCATCACAGGAAAATATGAGCATCCACAACTATTGTCTATTTTACTCAAGGATGTAACCAGCTCCTTTCTGCAGAGTTTACTTGTCCGGTCTAACAGTAATTTTCTTGTTATTACAGAATTGCTGTCGTGTTTTGAATGCTAATGTCTGGCCAGTTTCTTCTTAGGGATCCAAATAATATTAGTCTCTCTATTTCAGAAACATTAAGGCTATAAACCTAAACTAGAGAAAGATGTTATCCTCTTCCACATGTATAAATGAAAAAATGTTATAATGTCTAATGTTAGAAATTCTTATAACTTTTCAAACAAAAAGAATGTTTAAATTTTGCACTAAAATATTGAATTTTTTCTCTCATGCAAATTAAGTGTTAACTGGATACATTCTTCATAAACTTTGTGAACATATTTGAGGGGCTTGGATCCAGTTTTGAAATAGCTATAAATTACTATAACTTGGCACCAATCTTTCATAAAGACAGATGATCTGTACAATTGTTTTTTTCTGCAATAATCATAAAAAATTATTTTATTTAAATGGCAACCACAATCTAAATGTTGCAGTTTCAATGTTAAAGACACTTCCCAAGTTGGGTCTGAATTTGACTTCATGTGCAGTGAGTCAGGGAAGCTCTATATGAGCACCAGTTATGGCCCAGTTTTGATGATCTTCGAGCACTAAAGAGCAGAGCTCGCTAAGTGCTACCAGTTCTCATCATTTCAGCCTTGCCTAATAACTTGTCAGAGGAAGTAAACCACAGCTTTACTGTAACGCAGTTATTTCATGACACTTTGGAACAAATTTTCAAGACTTGCTTTCAATGAGAAAAGATGGGGATCTAGAATTAGAAACAGCCACTTACAAAACCAAGTTTCCCAGCTTCCTGATACAATAAAACAACAGGAATGATAAATTGCACTTACATTTTGCCTAGTCCTTACTGCAAAGACCTTCTTGACATGTTGAGAGGAAAACCAAAAAAACCTCCATCTTCCACTATCAGCTGAACTGAATTCGTTGAGCTCAACACAAAGTTATTTTTCCTGCCTCTGTCAGCTGGCAGTACCCTCCTTTCTGTGAAGGAAAAGACCCAAACAAACCAGTGGCATATCTACAGACTATACACTTGTAAACTTGCCAAAAAGCTGAAATAGAAAGTCTTGATAACTTGGAAAGCAATTCAGCCCCAAAGCATTTGGATTAAGTTCCACAAAATGTTATTTGATAGCAAGACTCACCTGGCTGAAGAGTAGTGGTTCATGTAGCACAGGTACAGGTATTACACAGTGGTCTTGAGTTTTGTGGTTTTATTTTATTTTGAGGTTTCTCATGGAAATGATTAGTCTATTTTGAGATTCACCCTGCTTCTTCAGATGCCTAAGCCCCAGTGAGGTTTAGGGCTGCCAGAAAGGTCAAAGTCATTCTGACCTCTGAATCCTGCAGCTGCTAGAGCACAGGTCACAGCACCAACTGCTTCCTGTCCTCTCACCTTTTTTCCTGAAGAGGGAATGCAGACACATGCTGCAAACTAAAGAGTTGATTGTAAAATTATTTCATCTACAACAGCAATATTTGACTGGATCATGGGGACCAAGTCAGTACAGGCCCCTTCTGTGGAGGTCTCAGAATCAATTTTAAAGTGTTGCACAGTTGATGGTAGCTGCAGATAAGATGCCAGCATCTTTATGATTAAAAGTAGTATTGCAACTGCTCTCATACACCAGTAGTCTGTAAACTAATTTAGCCACATCAGTAGCATTTTCATATTGGAAGTGGCTGGCCCTATTTACAGACTTATCATTTCCAAGGTAACAGCTGAATTCAATAGCTATTAGACCTTCCCACGAACATCTCATGGCACAGGCCTGGAGGACTCAGAGGTCAGATTTGGGAAGGAGCTGCCATCTGTCTTTAACTCTCCCACAGTGTGATGGCCCTTTGGAGAATTAAATCTTTACGCACAAATACAGACAACAGCCCCTAGGTGCTCCCTTACTTGTATTGCTATATTTCTGCTCAGAGAGAGCTGTAAGAGAAGCATATTTAGTATCAAGATGTAAATACATTAAAATGGTTGCTCCATAACCCAACATCACAGGAAATAGTCTATCTAATTGTATAGATTCAAGGGCTTTGAAATGAGCCACCAAGGGCTGTGAGCCTAAAGAAAATCTGTGTGTGTTTTGTTTTATTTTTCCATCCTTTTATCTTTAATATACTTACCTTTAGCTCCTTGAGTCTGTGTTGTGCAAGAAGTGTCTGAAGCAGGGTGAGACCTCACCAGCTGAGTAAGACTGAAACCCTGTGTGTAGAAGGGGAAGATGAACTGTTAAGGCATCAAATTTGTGCCTGGATTGGAACATTCTAATCTGAAGATGGCAGGCTTGGTGGGGAACACTGAAAAGCCTGACTGTCACACTGCCATCATAATGAGTGAGGAGACATTTTTCTGTTAACTGAGGTGCAGGAGATCTTGAAAATAGTCTCAGCATTTGAAATATATGGGACAATGCTGACATACGCTAAGTTTAGTACTGTACTAAAATTTATTTTAGCACATCTTCCAAAAAAGGTAGAAGGGCAGTTGAAGGATTGGCAACCTCTGCCAGTACAGCTCTGCTGGAAGAGCTGAGGAACTTCCTGAGTACTTCTGTCTAAAACAAACAAGAGGCTTTCCAGGAAGTTCTGAGTAATCATCTGACCTTGTGCGTAACTTAACAGCTCCAGAGAGGAAAAAACTACCCTGAGATGGAGAGGCAAAGATTTAAGTAAACAAGAAAATGCACCAGCATGCTTGAGGAAATTAAGAAAGAACAGATTGAAATGTGCCGCAGGACTTTTAGCAGAGTGCAACCAATCCAGGGAGACTCACAGGAGAACTGCAAAGAGTGAAATGTCATAAAGACAGCCTATTGGCTCCACACAGGGGATTTCCTCTGGAGTCTTCCTTCCCCTCCTGAGTTTAAAGTTTTCTCTGTCTTTGTGCTGGCCTCTTACTGCTTTCCCCAGCTAAGTAGCTTCTGTCTTTAGAGATGATGGGGCATCAATATTCTCTACATGAGACCACAGTGGCATTGTAACACAGAGAAATGAAGAGCCCCTGCAACCTGGGCGCTTTATTTGGAGATCTCATCCACAGAAATCAAGTCAACTACTGATAGCAGTAGCTGCTACTCTGCGGGCAGCTTTTCTACTCATGCCAAATTAATAATAACAATGCTATGGCTTTCCCAGTTAGACAATCCTGCTTTTTAGGCTTTGATTCTCCTGCACTAGGAAGCCTCAAATGGACTGAAAATAAAGAGCAAGTAAAGAGAAAAAAGGAGATGAGAAGTTGCAGAGAAAACAAGCTTTTTCATGCCTGTGAACAGACACTGTGGTAATCTTAAAACTGATTATCTCTCCAATTCAATTACAAGTACGATGTCAATTTTTGTTTGTTTTATGTATATGCATGCACATAAATATATTCCAACAAGTGTCTATTCGTGTGCTACAGCTCTTAATACTTAAAATGTCTTTGCAGTTGTGCAAATATATCTATACACCAGAGGAAATAGAATTAACTCCCTGGAAATTTATGAGGGGGGGGGGGAACCACAGACACAAGACACACACACACACACACACACACACACACACATAGAGAGTTGTTGCTCTATCATTACATGAATCACAATAGCAACATTGTAGGTTAGCAATAGTTTTAGGGCCATAGATAGCACAGCACACAGTCTTTTCTGAAGCCATCTCTACCAACTGTCCCTAAACCATTTCATTATAGACACCATGGTTGAAGCCTTAACTTATGCAGTATACATACCACAACTTACTGGGTTGCCCTGCAAAAGATTTGTCATGCTTTAAGTTAAATTTGCCTTGCGTGACAAAAATCTGAGCACACACCCTGTCTCTGAGATAACCTTCCTTAACCTTTTATATCAGCACAGCATTATTTCAGTGGTTCCTCATATCCAACACAATCCACTGAAGGATAAGAACAAGAAATGAAAGAAAGAGTGGATTACAAAGAGGAATTTAAATAGTAGTGTTCTTGCCTTGTTAGAAGTACTTGTGTTGTTGCAGATGTCTAAAAATACATTTTTTTACTTTTAAGTGGTAAACATCATCACTGATTTTTTTTCTAGTCTGTGCAATTTTTGAGATAAACTGATTCCGAAGTATACATTGTCCCTGGTTCTAAATTGCCAATGAACACAGTTTTTGGGTGGACTATGGGGCCTGTTTACTTTTAGACTTTTAAAACTAAGATTGAAAACAGATGGATGGATGACTTTCCCACCCCCCTCCTTTTCTGCAGAAGAAAAAATAAACAACAAAGGTTGATGATTTCTTTAGAGCAAACACCAAAACACTTGAGACAATAGAAGTTTTATTTCAGACTCCTCACCAGGACCAAGCTTATAATCTGCAAAACATTCAGTCTTGATGTGCTGAGGAGGAGGAAAGGACAGCTGTGTGTCAGCATCAATCTTCTCTGTGAAAACACAAACCTAATTTTGTGCCCTTTGATTTGGATGGTGATAAACAGTAGAATGGCTCAAGACACCACTTTTTTCCACAATAGCTTAAAAAAAATAGCAGCAGAAAATAGTTTCAACTTGTAAGAAAAGTAGCACCTCAGCAGACACAAGCATTTGCTAAATGCAACACTGGTCCTTCTGTTCCTTCCATTTCCACTGAAGTGTTTCCAGTTGTATTTGGATTTCTGCTCACACAAACATCCTCCATTTGCACAAGTCAGGTGCTAGTCACATGCATTATCCTGGGGAGGATACACTTCATGGTAGGCTTGATTTTAATCTTATGAATACTGGTATAAGATAATAATCAAATGCAGTGATGTAGCTCCACTGCAAAAGAACAGAAAGATGTTCAGTCAGACTCTGGCTCCTAAGTCCTCTGGCTAAAATTGGAATTTTTCTAATTTGAAAAATTAACAGCTAGCCAGGTACTCAAGACTATGCCTAAAGTTACAAGCAAAGGAAAAAGATTTAAAAATATTTTTTACAGAATCTAAACAAATATAGTATTTTTTATTATTAATACATTTCTGTACAATACATTCACCATTGATAGGTCAAGTTGGAGAAATTACATTGAAAGAGACTGAAAAACAATGATAAGATAATTAGTCTTCTCCTTTTCAACTCTGGAGTTGTAATATCAACACGTGTGACATCACAGTAGGAGCAGATTATGATCCAACAGCTAATAGCTTCACCCATCAGAAGCAAACACCTCCCACAGTGCACACAGGAAACAGGAGCTCATGGCATTGACCCAGCATTAGGGGGACTTAAAGCTACACTTGGTGTCAGGGCAGAGCAAGGAACTACTATTCACGATGTGACCCCGTGATCCCCCAGCTCCTAGTGCATCCCTACATGACAATGAGCATGAGCCAGTGGTACTGTCCTGGTCTAAGCACCACTAATACATACATCTTTCTTCAGAAAAGTCTGCTGCATCATTATTCTTGAGAATAGTGACTGGAGCAATCTCTGAAGAACAAATGCAGTAAAGCTACTGAGAGTGCAAAACCCTTGAATTTTATCTGGGATTTTCATCATTCAAGGATCATGAATTCCTGTACACTAATCATACACTGCAATAGCTGGATAAAGTATAAGGCATGACTATGTTCATTGTACAGGATGAAACCAGATCCACAGAAGATAAAGGCAACATTCTCAAAAATGGCTACTAATTTTGGAAATCATGGGGATTTGGAGTATCCTAACTGAAAATCTCTTCATAAGTACAATCTGCTTTGATACCTTTTGTTCCAATAGTAGTTTTAAAAGTTCACAGCACTTCCAAGAAAAAAGAAAAAGATTTTTCAGATGTTGAGACCTTAAAAACAAATGGACATACTTTGCAGAGTTAACCTTGTGACTGCACTAAGAACATGTGCTGAGCCACTGACAGAGCTGGAAATGAAATTTCTGGATACTCACTGCTTAGGAAACTAAATAGTTGTGCTTTCCCCTCTTGCCCCCTTCGGTAGGCATATGGATTTTATTTGTCATCTAAGCTGACTAACCTTATAACCCAGCAGCCAACTTCCAGCCACCAGGCAAACTTTGAGGCTGCATTAGAAATTGGGTGCATAGTTTTGTCACTCTGATTTAGGGTGGTAGTACAGAATGTAGATAACAGACACTACATTGTTTTTCTTCTCAAAAGGTAATGTCTCTCAAATATACTTTCAAAAAGTCCGTGCATAGGCAAGTGCATGTCTGCAACATAGGCCATGCCCAAAGTCTGCCTTGGCCTTTTCACTCCTATTGCTTTAGACATCTATTTCTATCCATATGAACAGGCTATGAATAGGGAAGAAATGCACAAGCTGGTAGAGAATCCCCTGTAGCCCAAGGAAAAACCTGATGTTAAGTAAAATGCTGCTACAGACTGCACAAGACAAAGCTATTAATTCCTAAAAAATGAGCCTGTAGGTCCTATATTTAATATATTTAATGGACACTTTTACCAGAGCATGAACCGCAAACACAACCCATAGCAATAACTGTTCACAGTCCATTGGGAAGGAATGGCCAAAGTTCAATTTTTTTCAGCATATGTTCAGATTCTTTTTAACTATGCTCATTGTTAGGGCCAAATTTATTAGGACAATGTGAGAATTTTGTATAAATGAATAAGTGCCCCACAGATTATACCGTCACATAAATGAGTTCAACCCTGATGAAAATGAACCTTGACAACTTTGCTGTATCCTCTGAAAAAATGGCCTGAGACAAAGCTGTATGAAGAAAAATACAGATAACCCAAGTACAAGCAATGACTTTGCCTTGGCACAATCTGAGTACACACTGGAAAAGCAAGAGCATGCAAACTAATGCTACCTAAGGGATCACTCCATCACATGCTGGACATTTGCACAGGCTCAGCTCCTGAAAATGTCTCCCATTATATATTTACCCTGAAAATCAGAATAGAACACAGCTGCCCACAAAGACTTTCAATGAAAAACAGTTAGTAAAGAGCCTACCTCTCTAATTATTTAAAAAGCAAAAAACACAGCTTCTGTCTTTTGCCTCTTCTTCATTTCCATTGAGCCTCAGGCCTCAATGGTTCAAAGGCACAGAGTGATTTCTCGAGGGGCAGTAAATACCGCTCTATTAGGGCAAAGCTTTTGGCTACTGATAATGGAGTTTACCCAGTGAGAAATCCCATGTGCTTTCTAGAAAGAACTACTTTCATCATCCGTGGTTCTGCAGGAGGTGAAGGTTTACTGGAGAAGCATCTGGCCTACTGGCATAATAAGCAGATGGAAAATTCCTTTATAAGGGTGGGAGGAAAGACAACAGTGAATTAGGTGAAAGTTGTAGCAGATAGCCCTGTCACTACCATAATGAGAGTAACACATGATATGAGGATTTGCCTTCCTCCAGAACACCCTACAGGCTGTTGCAGAGCCCGCAGAGCAGAGAGCCCTGGCGGCTCTCTTCATCTACACAGATGCCCACCTCTGCAGTCAGAGCTCACACACAGCTCACCTGCCATGCCAAGTCCATGATCTGTGTTAAACAGCCTTTTGTCACTAATGTCACCAAGCTGTTCTGAAAGAGATGAACATTTCCCACCAGTGGCTCATTACTGTCTTCCCTGTGAGTTTCCCTGGGTGACCCCTCATCCAAAACATGACTTTAAATTCAGTTTAACAGCTGACAAAAATCACAGCCTGCAGTAGTAAGGCTGCAATGGCACTAAGTAACTGAATAGCAGGATAACATGGTATGATCACATCCTCACATTTCTTGTTTTTCCTACGCTGCAAAACTAAAATCTCACCCTACATTTCAAATATAAAACATTGCTCCCACTGTCCTGCATGTCTTTCTTATTTCCATGAAGCTGGGGACAAAATCTCACTAAAATATCAGATTTTGCTAACTAATTGAAATCTGTTAGCATTTTCTATCTTTGTGTAAACATCAGCAGCTATACACTGCAGAAAATGAGGATACTCCTACCTCTTACTGATCATTTAGATAACAAGCTCTTTCAGAGATAGCACTCTTTCAGAGTGTGCCGCACTCAGCTCAACAGGTTCAGATCCAGACATAGACCTCCTGCAGGTGTAAATGAGACTTCATGTAGAATTAAACAAAAGCTGTGAAGAGGAAAAGGAGCAGGCAACATTTCATCTTCCTAATAAGCAATATCCTAACATAAAAGTCCTGTAGTATAACCAAATATATCCTGTTCTATTAAGATAGGCACTTAAAAACCACCAATTGTCAAAGATTTCCAGACAACTGAGCTTCCATAATTCTGAGGTTCATGTTACAGGTTTTGTTGTTTTTTTTTCCATGATCCTGACTGTTTTGCTGTTGGCTTACAATCCACCATCTGCTTCTCAAGTGGTAAATCAAATTTCAAAAACAAAATAAACCATGGAGTCTGCACCTGTACTGGATCACTGACCAAGCTATTTTCCCTTCCTATAGCACTACACCTTTAGGACATGCTTCATCTCATTAAAAGCATAAAATCAACTCTTTAACCAAAACATGCTTGAGGAAGGCAGTTGAAGGGTGAGAAAGGTTTGAACATTCTTGGTCCCATAATTTTGAATCTCACACAATGTAGAAGAAGAAGCTGAGATACATTTTACATATTCTTTCCACTCTCAGTACTGTGAATAAACTCATTGTAGGTCATTACACACAAAACTACACAACTCAATTTTGCTGTTTCAAGCATGGAGTTGCAAAGCTAAGAGTAGGGGATTTTAAAGTTCTATCAATTTTGAATGAAATTTCTTAGCATCAGATCAGGTCATTTTACTAAGCATGCTTTGACTCCCTTTCCCCAAACTAGATGTGCAGTATAAATCTGACAGATCATCTCAGAACGTCAGAAGCATTTAGAGTTATCATCAACATTTAAATAATGGATCATATCCAGAAACCTAAACAGCAGTTTTAGTGATGTGTGTAGCAATCTTCATTTCCCATTACTGGAAATAGAGATGCAATGACGTTAAGCCTCTCTGTGAAGGTCACCCAGCACATTATCTGCATCCCCTCCTACTCATCTTTTTGATCACTCTGAAGCACAGATAAACAACAGTCTAGGTCATGGTGCTTGGCCCACTTGAAAACTTGCCTACTACAACGCACACTTCAACTGAAGCATTTGGCATCTGAGCCCTTGGTAAGAAGAAAACTCTCCACACAGGAATCCCCAGGGAGGGGGAGTGAAGCAACCTAGGCTCTAGTCCAAACTTCTCAGCCTGTTGCTCACTGATTCATTTAACATCCTCTCACTGCCAGCACCCTTCAAAACTCACAGAAGGGCCTTCTGTGGGCCCTTAATCTGTCAAACACCGGCATTGGTACTTTTGGTCACCACATAACACCTTCAAACTGGAGCACAGAGTGCCAACTACTAATAACTTGGCACAAACATATAGAATTGCTTCAGCTACGTAGAAAGACAATAATCTATACCAACATGGGTGGCATAAGCCCATTACCCTAACACAGCTCCCACCTAGAACCCTTAGCAATAGCTAAGTTAGTATTTTTTCATAGCTGGGTGCTTTTCACTTTGAATTTCTGTGACAACAATATTATAAATTCCCAGTCAGGTAGACTATAATAGAGTGATAACTTGCTGAAATAATTTATTTTTGCACTGCTAGCTAGCTATAATATTATCAACTTTCATTGCTATCTTGGTGATGCTTAGATTGTTAGGTAAGGCAGCACCAATCCTTTTTCTATGTGGTTTTCTACCCAGAATGGGCCATACTTGATTGTTATCTAGCTAAGCATGCTTGGAAATTGCAATATCAGTTGTTCAAAGGGGCAAAGTAAAAGTAGAAGAGTACACAAACTGGTAATTTAGATCAAGGAATACACAGACGAGAGTCCAACTAGCTTTGATTTTTTTTTTCTGACTTGAAAAATATATAACAAGGGTGAGATGCTCTGCAAAGGATACAATTATTTTCAGCATCTGAAGATCTGACTCAGCAGAATAAACTTAATAAAACAGGTTTAAAGCCAATACATCACAGGTGCCATTAGTTCACCGAAACACATTCATGCAATGACCCTGCTATTATCTGTACACTGAGAACTATTTTCATGAAAGTCTGACAGAAGAACATAATAGGAATAATGTACCCATCTGCTGTATTTTGTCAATACTAAAATTATTTTTTGGCTATTTGCTTGTCCTCCTTACATGCAAAAACCTTTGAAATATGAACATTTTGGCTTTTGAATTCTGTGTGGTTTTTTTTTTTGAAAGTGAAAAACTAAATTCTCAGTGCATTATGCCTGTAGATCCTTGTAAAGCCAGTATTTTTTTTACAGACTGAGTATCAGAGTGATGCTGAGAAAATACAGATGTGAACATTAAACACTTCTTCCTGTCATAACTTCCCAACTGAATGAGTTTTGCTACAGATGAGGGAGATGAAACCTTAAAAAATACAACTCAAAAGAGGCTACTTCAAGATATTTTCCAAAGGACTTTAGTGCAATTAGAACCATACACAAGCCACTTTCTTCATCATGTTTTCCTTTCCAAGGAAAGCCATCAGGAAGTCCTTGCATTCATTAGGAATACCCTAGCACTCATTAGGAATCCCCTAGCACTTTACAGTATTTGTTTGTTAACCCCTCAGGATGTTCCAGGAAGAGATTATCATTATTTATGCTCTGGTTATGGTCTTTTTAAATCTGGCAAATGAATAAAAAATGAGAGAGGGTAGCTGGCTGACTGCTACCATTGAGGATCTTTTTGATTTAGTCAAAAGGTACAAAATAGATGAACCAGTGAAAGAGGGAAGGGAAAGAATGTTTCTGATGAATTCAGCTACTGAACCTGCAATTAAGGAAGCTCAGCTTCAGATCTGTCCTCATTTCTATGCACAAATGCCTTTCTGAGGCAAATTTTGATACGAGTTCTCTGTCTCTCCCAGCTCACCCAAACTCTTCTCACTACAGTATGGTCTTTGATTGACACAGGTTTATTTGGTCACTGGCTTTTCTGAGCCAATAGGATTTTCTTCATACCTGCTGTGCTGCCTTACATCTGTATACTTGCCTTCTGCAAATTCATAATTCCCAAGATACTTCTTTCTACTTAAACACACACAAGCCATTTTTAAGAACATTTCCTTTTATTTTGGTAAGGATTAGGGTTTTTTGTTTGTTTGCTTCTTTTGATTTTGATTCTTTTTAAAGCCTAAGGCTGAAAAAAAGGAGGGGCAGTCACTCCAGGCCAGCCCAACCAGCAACATTTGATGCTCTGGAATCACAGGGTATCCCATAGGTGAGACATGACTCGTTGACTCATTGACTCATGAGCCTTGCTCAGGGCTGTGCTGCTTTCTGGCTTCCATCAGGTAGAGCTCCACTGCAGGGGTTCAGCCTCCTTGGTTTTGTCATCCGTGCCCTCTGTTTAAAGTGAACACCTTCACCCCCACAGGCTGAGACCACTAGGCTTGAGGAAAATTGCCAGCACTCCTGGAAGGCAAGTTTTACTGCCTGACACTTCAGGAGACGGCTTTGAAGGGCAAACCTCTCCAAATTTCTATAAGAGAATCCTCAGTTCTTCTGTGTCCCTGTGATTCATCAGTCAGCAGAGGAAGCCTGAGAGACACACTGTCTTCTGAGGGGTCTCCCTTTTCCTTACTGATGATCCTGACTTTGCAGTGTGACCGCAGCAAGTTTATGTGTGGAAATTGTACAGACATGACATAAATCACTTCAGATTTTCTAGCAATTATGTAACCCCAAGGCAACATATTCAGTAAATTAAAAATAAATTACATGATGGCCTGATGTGACTTCAGTAGACCTCATATCAGACCCAGCCTGAGGGAGGAATGTGCCTTCTAGCTTTTTCATAACAACTGTCCTTCAACAATGAGTCAATTATCTGCAGATACTGTGTGTTTAGAAGACATAAAGCAAGACCAGATGATTTTGAAAACTTTAAAACAGACTTGAAAATGCACCTCTAGGGCCTCACATCAGAGCATAGTACATAAGTCTAGGTGACACCACTGCTTTACAGCAGCTCTGAAGGGACACAAAGGATGGTACTGTAAAATCTCTCAGGAGTTTGGGGATGGCCATATTACCTATGTGAGATCTCACAAATGAAGAGTGACACTCCAGAACACTTCCAGTCATGGTCTCAAATGTGAGCATTCAGTTCATCTCCATATCTGGTTTCTCAAACCAAGTGAGAGCTTCTTAAAAAGTAAGGACAGCTGTAGAACAGATGTGATGACTGAGTTCTGGAACTGAGATTTGCATGCAAACTCTGCCCATAGCACAATTCCTCTTCTCATGCTTGCATCTGGGCAGAAAAAAAATCCACAAATCTGCATCATACACCTACTCATCTTTAATATGCATATATAAACATACAGCTCTATTTTGATTTCACAGAAAACCCAGAAAACAAAGGATTGCATATTCATATTCTCACTTTCTTTTTTTTTTCTCAAGATAGATGACAGGAGAATATGTCTGCATCTTCTAATACCTTTTGGCTGGTGTGGTAGTTTATACAAAGCTAAAAATAAATACAGTTCAGCTTCCTCTTAATATAGATAGCTGTCAGCTCCAATTCTTGTTTATTTATGAAAACTCTCTTAAAAATTATTATGGAGACTTTTTCAAATGTGATGCTTCTCTCTGTTTCTAAGCTTTTAGAGAGATAACTAAGTTTAAGGGGATTAGAGTCAAAATACATGCTTTATTTTCTAAAAGTGTCTAGCCAATGCACACAAGAAAGTGTATTTTCATTTTCTTGATGACAGGTATAACATATCTTCATACATATGGCAAACTAAACACTATTACTTTAAAATATATCTCACTTTAACTCTGAAAAAGCTCTATTAATTCTTCCCATTATCTCTATACACAAGTTGCCACCATAGGTGTCAATTAGTAGCTTATACTGTTTCCCTCTTGCATTTTATATTTGCACCCTTCATCACAGCATCTAATTTAATTTTGTCCTGTGTTCTCTATATCCTGGCTCTTCAATCTTTCTAGTCCTACCACAGGGCTTTCTTTGAAGGCCAACATCTCACACTAAACCCATTGACACAAACCGATCAAATATTCTCATCTTCTCCTGTGCCCTGTGGTTACCTTGTCAAGGCACTGGTGAAATTCAGCCCTGTTCTGGGAAGCAGTGGGTGTTTAACCCCTCAAAGAAACATTATAACACAGTAGAGAAGATTATGAGAAGCAGTACCTTGGAATGAGATGGCTTTAGAAGACTGTGCTTGCAGTCAGCAAGACTCATGCACACATTAGGTTAAGTCACTAGGTTTGGCCACTACCTCATGATGAGGAAATTATTGCAATTAGTTACAGCCTAAGATTTAAATTCCCTGCAAAAAATATGGAGAAAATTGGCAAATTGTTTCACCTCACATTTGAGGAATCCCTCTCACTTCTGCCCAGTGTTTTAAGTGCAGTGGTATTAGGATTACCTAAAAACAGGCCTTGCACAAGTTGTGTACAGGAAGATCACAAAAGATTCCTGTAAGAGGACATGGAATATTCCTACCCACAGGACACATGCAAAAAACTTACATTAACAATCAAGTCTATGAATCAATTCAATTCAAATGCTTCTGAGTGGTGGAATCCTTCAAGCCCATATGTATAAAGCTATGAAGTAAAACCTACAAATAAAAGTTACAACAACCAAATAGCTAACAGCTCTAAGGTGTCTCCAGTAAGCATGAACTAATACTATTTTTTTCCAGATGGTGTAGTTCTTAGTCTTTGCTAGGAGCAAAAAGCAATTTTCACCAGCTGACCAAGGCGGGAGAAAAATCAAGATGGATAAATTTGACTTTCTACACAAGTGGGCTCAAATCAATTCTTACCTTTCCCATCAACAATTTTCACAAGTGTTTGCAGGAGGTGAGGGAATGGAGGCCATGAAACCAATAAGAGGGAGGAAATGGTTTCACAACTTGCAAACTTTACAGAGAACTTAAACTACTAAGCAAGTTCTCCTCATTTTCAGGTTGATAAATTTAGCTTACAGTTAGTAAATTTATATTTAAAAAAAAAACAAAAGTCTATTCTTGTTGAAGGGACAAAAGAGGTGTTTTGCTGCCTTAAATTTTTAAAGTTTCTTAGAACAAGCAGGCATTAAACTCATCTGAACAATACCCAGCCCTGGTCTTCCTCTCAAGAATGGGCTAGTGAAACACCAACACTCCACAGTGACTTTAGCTTTCTCCTGGATGCAACAATGCCTGACACTACATTGTAGCAGAAGACAGCTCTGCAGTGAACATTTTTAAGTGAACCTGGTTTTGATCAACACTCTTTTTTTTGTTTCAAAATCCCTTCCTCACAAGCTATTGCCCTTTCTTTTCTGCCTGGCTACATGCCTCAGCATCTACTTATCTCTCATTCCTTCTTTCTACCCTCCCTTAAAAGAGAAAATATTTTTTCCTTCTGTATTACTTTGTCAACGTCTTGATATTGGAATTAGAATCTGTTACCTTAAGTGCTGGGAAAACAAATATTTTCCCAGAGTCACTCAGGAGAGACAGTCCACAGAAAGCACAGCTTTCTGGTACAGCTTAAAAAAAAATGGTACAGCTTAAAAAAAAGCTGTAAAATTTAAAAAGCACAGCTTTCTGGTACAGCTTAAAAAAAAATGGTACAGCTTAAAAGTTCCACCAGAAACTGGAATTCAGGCTGTAATTATGTCAAACTTGCTGCTCAGGCCCCTCTCTCACTCAGCAAAAGGATGCAAGTATCCCATTTGAAAACCCTCTCCCTGAAAACTCAGAAACATGGATTGCAGGGAGGCAGAATAAAGCATAGCAGAGCAATGGAAGAAAACAGTGAAATGTCTGGAGAAGTGGAAAGTTCTCAGCCACACCAAAGTCCTTCTGAAATCTGGGCAAGCTGAGAAGACATAAGGAGCTGGTTAGTTTGCCTGCTCTTTCTACAATTTAGTGAACTTAAAGAACAAGGCTAATTTAGATCACTAGAGCAAGTGTCCTGATGGGGTCTGATGCCTTCAGGAAGCTGCCTGTGCAGAGTGTTGTTCCACCTGAAGAGACAGGTAGGAAAAGTTAAAAATGAACCAGCTGGCCTTGACACCTTTTTCAGCCACATACCAACAGGAATTTACCATCTCTAAGAGAATCAGTTCTCTGCCTCAAGTCTTTCTGTCCAAGGGGACCAAAGTGGCAGAAGACTCCATCTGTAAGAGAAAGAAGAGAGAAAGAGAGGAAGAGGGGAGGAAGGGAGGAGAAAAGGGAGTCTGGGCAAAACTACTATTTTTCTGTGGTTCTGCACTGGCAGAATGTAATGCTGATGTATGTGCACCCTACCACTGCTGAACCAGAGTCACACACCTCTACAGTTGCCTTGATGCTGATGGATTAGTGTCTGTTGGCACTGGTTAGATTGGCGTCTCCCTTGTGCCAATTAAGATCACTGTGATATTAATTTAGGCAAAGATGAACCCAGCTTTCCTGTACTTATAGTTCTGTACTAACACCTGTTGTGTCTTTATGAACAGGGGCTGTGCAGGGCAGAGATTAACTTAACAGTGACCAGCACAGTAAAGCCCTTATCCCTGGCCATTATCACCACTAAATATCAGAAAAATAGGTTATACTTTCTTTCCTGCACAGACTTACTACCTACTGCCTGAGGCAAAAGAGGGGCTCGTCTCTGTGTTCAGTTGTAACAGGAGACCTCAGCGATTTTCATTTTAACAGCCTGCAGCTTGAAGAACTCTCTTGCAGGCAACCTTGATCCCACTAAATTCAGAGGACTATCAGGGTGCTCTCTTCTCACGCAAAGGATAGGGAAGTCAGCTGTTAATTGCAATATTAAGGAGGCAGCAGATCTATTCCTTCCCTTATGCTCAAGGAAAGTACTGCCTTTTCTCAGAGCAATCAGCCTCTGGAAATGGTTATTTTCTATCTGGGCTGACATAAGAGCGGGTGTTTTCTTCAGGAAAAATAAAAAAATCCACAGCAACAATATGCATATTGCAAGACTAACAGCTCTTTCCACTCCCTGAGATTTCTTTCAAGGATACTCCAGTTAATTGAGATTAAAATCAGCTTGACTCTTCATAACACAAGAAGTCAAACAGAACACAGCCTCCAGCTGTGTACAAGTATATTGTTCATTACGCTAGATCCCTCCTAGACAAGGCACAGCCTGTCTTTATAGCACACAAAATGTATGGGTGCTCTTTAACACAGCTCTCAACAAGAGGCCTTACAGAAAGTAGAAGGAGGAATTCCCTGTATTCAGATGTAATCAGTCATCTTTCTGTAAGACTGTTTCAATATTGCCAAAACCCAAACATTCAACTTATGCCACTAGAGTTCTAAATCATGACTTTCACATTCTTGTTTTCCTTTTAGCTTTTGGATGCTGGAGAATGAGAGAAACTTTTGTGTCTACTTCACCTGTGGACTGGAATATCAATTTCTCAAAAGTGGAACAGATTGTCAGATTATGAAAACAGTTTTGAGACCTGAGGCTTAGTTCAAACCAGCACAAAAATCCAAAGACCTGACAATATTGCTGCTTCACATGCCCAATGGTGATGACAATACCTGTGTTAGTATTCAGCAGAGCCCCTGGTAACTTCTACAAAGACACATTCATGAAGGCCTACTCTTCTATGCCCGAGACAGACTTAATTTTTGGGTGGGTTTTTATTTGGTTTTAAGTTATTTCAGAAGCAGAAGAGATAAGTAAATAGAAAACTGTGAATGTCTCAAGTGTTGCTGCTGCAAGAATTGAGGTCAGTGCATCCCATTTCACCCTCTGGTCGAGGAGAGAACAGAGCTTAGCATTTTTCTAAATTCCCACTTTCCCTTTCTGTTTCATATATTAGGTAAAGCCTATTTCTTCATGTATATCCCCTTAGCATATCACTGACATACACATTAGTCTTAGCTGAGCTGGGGGAGCACTGGTCAGCAGAAGTTCCTACATGCATTCATTTGACTCGATGGGATTCCATTCCAACCCAGTTTCTCCTAGAGCAGGCTGTTAGGTACTATAGCATACTCATACTGTTTTTCAGCCATGGCTTGCCTACAGCCTGCCATAGGACATTGGGTAGTCTCTCTTTACTGGAGTGAGCTCTTTGGAGATTTACCAGGCTCAAGACCCCCTTGCACAACCAGCATAGATGGAGAAACTGAGATTCGCTACAGAAACGACAGGACTATAATTTAACAACTGTATATCGTTTTTAATCACTTAACTTTTTTGGTGTGAGCATAAAATTCTGAATATATAAATACTTGTTACAGTAAAGGTTAATCAGAGATATATCAATAATTGGAACTGTTTGAAAATAGGTTGTCTGCATCCCTACTTCCAATAGTAATATAAGAATTAAAAGGAAGAGAAAATTTAGAGACTTTCTGTAACTGTTTGTCCTCAGTTTTAATTCACAGTTCTCCATATCACTTCTACAGATTCCCTGAAGTGACTTGTAAATACCATTGCAAATACAAGTGTACTACAGTTCTAATTCCTACAAAAACTTCCCAAATTTCCACATCCTAAAAGTTAAGTCACATCCACTACCTGGGTCTCTACCTATAATTTTTTCTATCTTTAAATTCTTCATGCAAGAATTCCCCATTACTTAGGTCATTAACAGAAGGATAAACACCAGGGAAGCAGCTATTTATTCTCTTGGCCAAGCCACAGATGAGTTTAAGGGTTTCACCAGAGACAGTGTGATACACTTCAAGGTGAAATCAAGACACCTGGGTTCAGTTCTCTGCTCTGGTATTGACTGACTGAGATGGGGCATGCCATAACTCATCTATGTGCTCCTGCATTCCCCCAGCTCTTAGACTACTCAATTTATTCATATTCATTTTTTTATACAGTGCTTTCAAAGCTGTAGAGGTAAAACATACTCTAGAAACCACAGGGGAAAAAAATCAGATCCTTCTATAATTTTAGTGAAAGTCATGGTCAAAGATCCTTTGAATCCTGAGAAAAAAATATTTTCTTATTTTTGGCTTAAATTTACTTCTGCTGTCTTCATGCCAATAAGGGTAAGTATTCAGCATGTGCCTCACCTTTTTGGCAGATCCAGGCCTTTGTAAAGATTGGCCAGTAAAAAGTACAGGTAAATGTATGTATAAAATTAGGTTTTCTTGGGGTTTTTTCTGTGTTGGAAAGACAACTTTATGTGGAGAGCATTTTCTTTTCCCCTTGAACAGTTTTTCCACTTATTTCCCAAAATTACAGCATATCTTTCTGGTGAACTTGTTTGTTATGCAAGTGCACACATGGTGTAAGAAGGTCTCAGCTCAGTCTGGGTAACCAAGGAAGGGAAGAAACATGAAGGAAAGCAATAACTTGCCTTCAGTAACTATTAACTCTCCCCACTGGTCAACTCTCCCTCATCACAAATCGAAGAGAAAATTACTGCTTCATTCAAGATATTGAAAAACAGGATCTGCAAATATTTGACCAAATTCAATATGGATATAAACTACTTTGCTTCCCCCGTAAAAGCATTTTTCATTTTATTTACTTTAAACTGGAAAAATCTTAGAAGAGCACATCATGATTAATCACATGCACTGTCTAGAAATCCTTTGAGCAGTTTTGCTGTGTATTCACTAAGTAAGATTTGGGATCCAGTCCAGTTGCTTTGTGGCTCTCTGAATTACTTAGCAATTGCTCCTCAGACACTGCCTTACTGCTATATTGAAGAAAAGGTGAGGCAGCCCTGAAAGGCACATGGCATCATCAGCATGCCTTGTCCTCAAGGGGAGCAGGTAGCACATTGCACAGGCCTGCTCACTCAGACCTGCAGCACAGAGGAAACAGCTGGCAAAGATGATCTCTGTACATTACTGACAGTTCTGACACAGGCCCCATTTCAGCCTCACACCACGGCAGATGTGGGCCCAAACCCATGGAAGTCAGTGTCCACAAGGAACAGCGGACTAGGCTTAAATAACAACAGTATCTTTTGGAAGACAAGGGGAAAACCAAAGCAAGCCAAACCAAACAACAAATCCAAAACAAAACAAAAGCCCCTACCAAAATGAAACCCAACACACATAGACAAAAAAAACCGCTCTTGATTTTAGTTACAGCCTTGGTCCCAACATTCCTAGTGATAGAGGCATTCACCTAATTTACAAGCAAGATCAGACCTCGAACTGATGAAATAGACTGGGGTCCAGGTTTATGAACCTCAGTTGTGGACTAATACATGGTCATGCTTCCATGGCCTTTGCTTATATAAACACCAAACCTGTGGGTGCTGTGTCACCAAGAACAGTCTGTGCATGGGGCAATGTAAACTCCTGGGGTAATTAGTTTTTCTCCTTCCACCACCATTTTTAAGCACAGCTTCACCATGCCACCCTCAAGGGGAGAGAAGCAAGTCATGCTCTCTGCTTCACCTCTTCTATTTATTTCTAGTGATATCCTCTATTGCAAGAGGATCTTTATCTTTGTGGCAGTAAAATGAGGCATTGCCTATATGGCTCAAAGCTTCAATCTGCCAATATCTTTGTGAATTACAGAAAATAATGGTATTCTGCTTTTAATGTTGTTGAAAGCAGAATGTTCCATGAAGGTGGAACAAGGTAATCACAAACTGCTCAAGCAAGGGAAAATTTTCAACTCTTTGGAGACCAAAATGGGTAAACTTACAAAACGAATCAAGCAAATGGAGAATCTGATGATAGGTTCTCTCTTTCACATGAAAAAGAGTTCAAGCCTACAAACATTTTATTGCTACAGGATAATATAGAACATATTGTCATTTTGCTTGTACAGTGAAAAAGCTAAAGATTTGGATTTCTGAAACTAACCAAAGAATTCATCTAGGGTTCATGAACAAAAGTAAGAAAATATTTCTCTTAAAGTAGGGAGCTGAGACTTGCTGGTTTCCAAGACAAATGACAGAGTGGCAACCCTGATTCAATCAGAGATTCATCCATTCAAATTCTAAAGCCTGTAAAACCTGCAATATTTTTCAGCAGCTATAAGGTGAGCTGTCAGTTGACAGTCATCAAGCAACTAACAATAGGCAGATAGATCACAGGTCTGTATTATTCTTCACTCTATTCTTCACTCTTCATTTCTATTCTATACAAATAGAAAAACAACAGAAAGAGGAGGAGTTGAAAAGGGGTGTGCTCTTATTTCTACTGTATTTGATCTTAGAATTCTTTTTTTTCCTTCTAGCCATCTGGACACAAGTAAGAAAACTGAGCAGAAATACAAACATTAATGACAGAAGAAATGTTGGTGATGCCAGTTAGTCTAAGCCCATTTAAAAGTTTCTCTAGCTCTTTACAAGCTGTTAAAATGCTATATTTTTGCTACCAGGAGTGAGTAAAAGCAGTAAACTGCTCCACCAGTACTCAGTACATACATCATTCATTAGAAACATAAGAGCAAAAGCTGCCACTCTTTCATAGAAAAGAATACTGCATTAGGAAACCTACTTAAAAAACTTGAATCCTTTCCACTAGTATCTGTCAATCTGTCTAAGATGTCTACATCTGAGGCAATTCAATACATTTATCCAGGACCAAATCTCAGGAACAAAAGCTTTTCCAAAAAGCACATATGGATATCTATGACAGAAATAGGCCACTGCACCAGACACCTTCCTCCTGCCACCTTTCAAAATGAACTATTGTGACTCTGTTGACAATCTCTATACTCATACAGAATAGTACACTTATTTTTATTTTGCTTTGGAAAAGACAATTCTCTCTAATTTTGGTTTCATTCCAAATTCAAAGTCTCTCTTGAAACAGAACCTCAACCCTTCAGACATTTCTGACAGCAAGCACTATAGAACAGCATTGGCACACTGCAGTCTCATTTTTCCTGTGCCTGCCCTCTTTATGCTATCGAGTGCCTGCAGTCCTTTTCTTCTCTGACTACTGAAGGCTTTAAACCACGTGTTTAAATGACTTGCTGAAATAAGGCCAGAGAGAATGAGTAATTATGATGCTCTTCTTCCCTCCCATTTTGCCGCTGTACTATTAACATGTAATTAGGAATCTAATTTTTAGTTAGGTGTTTAAAAAACCCTGAAGCAAAGGGTTTTAAATTATTAATGAGCCATTTTTTAAAAGGCAAACTGAAATAAGTGTACCCTCCTCTTCATATGTTTAATGACCATAATGGTTTAACACATTATTCTTCAATTACTAAGGACAGGCTTGCAGAGAAAGGCAGTATTTTTTCTAATTAGATGTACTAAATTTCCCTTATAGCCATGGTGGTCCAGAGCTATGAAAACCGCCTTCACTAAGTGCCAGTCTTAAACTGCATGCAGGAGGACATTTTTCAAACGAAGAAATGTATCATTATGCCTGTACTTGTGCTTTTCCACTGTTGGTGCCAGAGTTGCTTCTTGTTACAAAGATCTTCATATCAAATACTTATTTATTAAGGCACTTATTAAATATAAATGTGATAGAGACACAGGTCAATTAAAAAAAAAAAAGGCATGCAATCATAAGAGGCTGTTGCTTGTTTGATATCCTGTAACGATTTTGGCAGCTAAATCCTCTTTAGAGTCTAGTAGCAACAGGGAATTTCATCATCAAGAGAAGGCCCACATAGTCAACTGAGTCTGGCTTAGCAGGACTTAGGGCCCACTAAGGACAATGATCCATGAAGTGTAAAATATTTGAGCCTGTGAACACAGCTGTTGTGGGCTGTGTGACTTCACATGCTCAGAAGGTTTGCTGCTTGTTTCAAGCACATCACAATTCTTTTTCTCAATCCATCCAAACCTATGCAAGGCTTCTTGTAAAGTCCTACCAGCTTGGATGAGGTTAATAGAACCTCACTTCTTCTTTAGGAAACCACTTGCAAATAGACAGCAGATACCAATTCTCATTATCAAGGGATGCAGGATATCTAATAAAATGCAGAATTAGCACACTTTTGTATGTTTTGAGGCTGAGACTGGAACGTGGCTGAATCCACACACAGAGCTCATTCTGCACCCTGATGTCATTCTCAAAAATAAAGACAAAACGAAATCTTTACTTTTCCAGCATCTCTTCAGATTTGTGCTTAAGACTACACCCAGGGTACCAAACATGTGAGTGTGCCAAAATATCAGCTTTCAGTTAAGAAGTGATGTTAGTAGCAAGCAAAGGTAAACTTTGAAGCCTGCCTTTGCCTAAACTGATGGAACAGTGTCAGCATGTATGAGAAAGGGTATGCTACTGATTACAGACAAACCAGACCAATATGGACTACTCTGGAAACCCAGAAAATGGAAAAATGAATAAAGTATCATGTTGACACCCAGAGTGGTTGGAAACAACCAGCCTAGGTCCAGAATTATTGACAGTCACATGGCACCAAGCCCAGCTTGATAGATAAAATTTTCAGTGCTCCTTTCAGGCCCTAACCAGTGACCCTATACAGCACAGTACTGGGTGAACTTACTGTATCAGATGACCTCTATCTTTAAGAATATGATCTGCCTTCTTTTACAGCATCTGCACAACTTCTGGTGATCAATAACATGGCCCTTGCATGAGTTCTGCAGGCGACTATTTTCATATCTCTGAGGCCCTGACAACATATTCCCTTGAGTTTCTCTACACACAGCAATTAAAATATAGAAAATAGCATCTGTTTTTAGCCATAACAACTACTGGAACCTACCGAAGAAAACATATTAGCATTAAACCCCTGCTAAGGTAAGAGGAAGATCTCTGTTTATCAGCTATTCCAAGGTCAGACCACATACAAGCTATCCAAGAAGGGTCAGGAAGATTTTTATCATGCTCAGCCTATGGAACCAGGTGCATAAATCAGCCTAATCTTCTTACCCTCTGGATTGCAGTATGTATAACTGCAGATATTAGGGGACTTCCTGATTTCATTGTCACTCTTGCATCTAGCAGCATGTTTCTTCAAGCCTTCCCTTCACTTACAGTGCCCTATGACCAAAAGGGCCTTGCAATCACTCTTACAACTGGTTGTGTTCTTGGAAGAAACAAAAACCCAAGTAAACTTCTTCAGTCAAGCAAACTCAAGAACTAATTGTTAAGGTAAAAAATTATGCCACAAGTTTATGAGGAAACCACACATTAGAGCTCCCAAAGCAATATAAAAAGTAATTTTAAAAGGTTTATTAGTCAATATGTATAGTTCATTACAGGAACTGATTCTGAAACCATCTTTGGCATACCCGCCACAAGATTCCACAGGGGCCTATCCTAAGTGCAGGACTATTTGATGCTTTCCTTAATAAACTGGCTGATGAAAAGAGAGTAAGATTATTAATTTTGCAGGTACATCAAGCTGGGAGTGATTGCCAGTGTGCTGGAGGATACAAATAGAATTCAAAGTGATTCTGAAAAAAAAAGCAAAAGAGAAGTCTGAAAAAAAGGAGAATGAAATTCAACTGAAAAAATGCAGGTTAGCATGCTGAGGCAAAGAAAAACAACTAGAAAAATGCACAGTGACAATAAATGGGGTAAAAGGGCACTGGTCTAGGTTTCTGAGCAAAAGTATCTCCAGCTCCAGATGGCTCAGAACACCTAACACCCTCTCCCATAAGGCCCTAAACTGGCAGAAGCAAACTAAACCTCAAACAAGTACTGCAAGGTAGATCAGCAGTCATTCCTACCTGCTCAATTACACTTGAAAACACTAGATTGTCAACACGATCAGGCAAGTGAAACATCTCAAGTTGCAGTCTTCAGTTGTGAAAGATTCAGAGGTTAAAATGCCATTGTTGTCATTTTTCTTAGAAATATACTGGAACGCCTGCTATTTTCAAAAACATTCACCTAGAGACCAAGACTTCAAAGAGCACTTAATAACTAATCCCCACAGATCTTCCGTAGAGAAAATTCTAAGTTATGTAGCAGGAATAAAGAAACAATGACCAGCATAGACAAATTCTCTTCTGGATCTTAATATACAAAGAGAGCTAAGCATGTGATAAAAAGATGAGGTGTCACTCAAGGACAGTGGGTTTCAACTTTTATTTTCTTCCAACCATGTTTAAATTATATTAAAACCACTATGATTTTAGCTTCTTCCCTTTTTGTATTAAAAAAGAGTACCATAAGTAAAGCAACCTGGCTTGCATACTGATTTATTCTGCATAGTGACACAATTCCAGAAAAGAACTGGGGTTCCTAGTAAACAGGAATTAAGGATGGAGTGATGAGAGTCTATTCCTCTCATTGCGTGGGTGTTTGAGATCAGCACCAGATGTCATTTCTCTTCCCTACTCCCATACCTCAGCACCACATAACACACAAAGGAGTAACTTAACCCCTCCCTCTCTCTCCCCTTGCTCCCAGAAAAGCAGCTCATCCCACAAGCATGTCCTAAATCTTGTTCTTGGAAAAATGAGCTGGGAAGATATTAAGCATTAACCATTAGACATTTTATTTCTCTCCCTCCTTTTATTTGCAGCTGACAGGGATTTACAAGGAGACTCTATGGCACACCCCTCCAGCAGAGCGCTATCCGGCTCATGTAATGAAGAATGGATAAGATGTCCCCAGCTCAGGCCCAGACCCATCCTCTTCTTCCATTAGTGCTGTAGAGCAATCCTGTTCTCTTTACTTTCAATTCATTCTAATGTAAAATATCTTCAGTAACACTATTTTTCCCCTTAATCAAACGACAGGAAATAAAGTCACTAATTTTTCAGAAATCTGGATTTTGAAATCACACTTGTCACCTTCTCACAAAGAATTATTTTCCTGAAATCAATGCCAAGTAATTCCCAGGCATATAAAAACAGAAGCTCATTGGGATTCATATGTGAAAGCAATATGATGTTTAATAATTTAGTTAGAGAACAAAGTCATTTCTGTAAGTTTTTCTTGAAGTCCTTGATTATCAACATTTATGTTGATGCAGTTAAGGATAAACATTCTTGAGGGTTTTGCTGACAGAAATATGAGCTGTTTAAGCAAATTACTCCCCAAAAGCACAGATTTTAGTGGTGAGTTTTTATCCTACAGTTGTTTTATCTTGGCACCAGTCAACCACTCACCATTTTCTGCCAGCTTCACTGATCCAGAGTGTCTGCTCTCAGGTTTTGGTGCCGCAAAAAATGTGTAACACTAAAATTCACTGGAAATCACAAAACTGTGTTATCAGCTTTGAAAGGTTACTCTTATATTAACAGTTGAAGGAATTACACTATTTTAGGATGTTGCTTTGGCCTCCATTGAACAAAATTTTCATTCCAAGCAACAGCTGCTGCTTCATTTCCTTAAACAAAGAACACGTATTTCTAAATATATTCAGCAAAATCATGAAAGTATAAGTGAGCAAAGACAAATCTTTTCAGGGCCACATCATCCATACAATATTGACCCAAGCTCAGGTTCCTGGATAAGGGACAGGAAGTCTAACCTATATATGTACACCTGTGGGCACAAAAAGCAGGAGGCTTATTACAGTGGTTCATCATTCTTCTACAAACCATGAGTCATGCTTGAAGCTGAATTTTATTGCAGACAGTAGTCTAGTCAAATAGTAAAAGGTATGATGCAAGCCAGCTATTTGACTTCTACCAATTCTAATCTTACAAAGTAGAGGAGGAAAACCTGATTTCTCCAAAGCATCAGTACTTAATGACATAACAGGCATCACTAGAAATTCTTTGAGTAATGGTCCCAGGCCCGTCCTCCCTTTCAATTCCCTAGCACAATTTTAACAAAGGATGCAGCAGGCACGACATTTGGACCCAAGCAGATCTGCTGGGAAATGAACACTCTCCTTATTCTGCTGACTGACACATGCAAATAAAACATAAGTTGGACTTTCAGCTCTCCAAAAATGATAACGTTTACCTCTAATCAGATATAGTCTGGTAGTTTACACCAGTCAAGAAATGTGCATCTACAGTAAATTCATAGCAATGTGGCTATTAGTCACCCAAATGTGGGACTGAGGTCACTAAAAGACCTAAACACTTTCCCAATGTTAGGCTGACAAGTCAACCATCCTTTTTATATTTTATAACAAACAACCAAAACAAAAACTCAGCCTTTTTTATAGAAACAAAAAAGTGCATCTACGAATATAATCTAGAATACTTAAAGGAACCATCTTATTCAAGTACTTCCCTAGTTTGTCATCTCACAGACTCAGCATCTCAGTCCTTCAGACTGTGTTATAAAGAAAGCCAGGGAGTTGTAACTAAAATGAAACTAAGGATGGATTTAAGAGCTGAGCTCTAGGAAATAATGCTGTTGCAATTTATAACATTATTTTACTGAGCAGTCAGCCTTGTAGAACAACAGGAAAAAATACATGAATATATCTCAACGGTGTCATCTCATGCTTTGGCATCTGAAGTTGAGCACCTCATTTTTAAGTTGTCTGAGTTATGCATGAGAACATTGTGCTGAGAGGTTGACAGTCTCCTGCAGAGGGCTAGTGTAAGCACCTGAAGCTAAAACCTCCCAGTAGCCTCTTCCAGAACCCTACAACAAAACCTGCATTAAAGCTCTGAAGCAACATCAGTTGCAGTAACAGTTCACAGTTTTGTACATCACAACCCTTCAAATGGCAAGCATTGCTTTAATATGTTACATATTTTGTGTTTCACAGCAGGGTTTAACTACTGTAGTCAATGAATTTTCCAGGAAAGCTCCTTATATTTCTTGGAATATTTAAAAATGTGACTTCTATTGCAGCTCAGCACAGTGGAATATAAGGGTTCAGTACTCCAACACTGTTTGGGGTTCAGTTTTGTCAGAAATGAATTTGGAATTGCACACACTGTAGTCAAATAGCCATGTTATTTAAACTCCATTGGTCATTATGCTCTTTTAGCAATATGCAGTTCCTAGGCCACTGCAGAGCTTGGGGCTTGGATCCCAGTAACTGGGATGCAGTTTAACAATGCAATGTATCCTGCTGCTAATGCGCTCAGTTTGATGTTCAAAATACAAGCAAATGTGTAGAAAAATGGACAAAAAAACCACTTAGGTAAAATAGAGAAACAAGGCAGGGTTCTGTGCTTGCCTTAGATAGGAGCCAAATCTTGGAGCTTGAACTGCAATTTTGTTGCTTATTTTGCTTATTTCTGTCCATGTATTCATGGTTTACTTTCATGGATCTCTATACCTGCTGATTCAAGTGCAGGAAGGAAATGAGGCCTTCAAATGAGAGGACACATATGGAATTATATCCGGGTTACCACTCTGCCAGATTTTTTTCTTTCCAGTGGTTTGTGCTCTTTACCAAAGCCAGTATGTTTGTTACCAGAGAGCTGCAATATCTACCTTAATATTGCAGGAGATCACAACTAAGACTTTTACTGCAGTACTTTACTTTAAAGAAAGGGCCTAAACACAAAGATCTAGTCATCAGAAAAAGAGTTAATAGTATAGGGACTATGTTTCTACAACAGAGGAAGCAAGCAAGCTCATGTAAAACGGGTGTGACACACTGTACAAACAACATTATGCTCACTTGTTAGTCACATTTGTAAGACTCCTTGTGTTAGTAGGAAATGTTGTGGCTTGCCAACAGTAGATATTTCCAAAAGGTCTCTCCTCCCAAGTCCTAGATGCACAGAGACACACACACACTCAAAACTAGTGATTAGTTCAGTGATGTTTTTCATTCATTTAATCTTTAAAAAGGCTCATGACAAATGGTACTGGAGCAGAATGTAGGAGTTACAGCTGTGAGGAGCATTCTGCTACTCATGATAAATTCATACACTATATTCATAACATGACAATAAACAAAAGCTTTTAAGGAAAGGTAAGGAAGACAAGACAGTCACGTACTGTGTGAATATTTATTTCTAGAAATGTTTAAAATAAAAAGTGAGAAATTGACAGAAGTGCTCAGGCAATTACATAATACCATTAAAGTGGTTGTGTATGTAAAGGGTGAGTAAGAAGGCAACATCAGTGAAATTAATAAAGAACTGGTGTAAATGCTGGGAGGCTCTAGTCAGCAACGGTTTATGCTAGCTGAGAATCCAAAATGTTGTCCTTGTACTACAGGTACTTAAGGGTAACTACAGGCACTACAGCTGTACTCAATGTATGAATTCAAAGCCTTTTGCCTACTCAAATACTTGTGAAACAGCTGGAGGTGAAACTTGTAGTCAATCAGTGCTCTTGTCCTATAAGAAATTCTGAGGGTTTTTTTGATGGATTTGAGCAGAAACTTGAAAGAGAAAAGGCGTCACTCTTAAGAAAAAAGGTGAAAATACAGAATATGTCTGGAAACACACAAAAATATTCTAGCATTTCAAAATTGACTAAACCAATTTTTTAAAATCAAACAGAAAATATATGATTTCAGTTAACTGGACACAAATCCCCTTCGCCAAATCTACTGCACTAGGTATAAAAATTGTAGTTTGATGATATTTGCCCATTCCTTCTGCCTGAGCCAGTAGATAGGGCTTCTGCATATACTTGAAAGGACAGATAAGGGCAAGGCCAAGATAGAAACAAAGTGTCATGACTACTGCAGTTCAGAGAGAAAGCCCAAACCAAGCTTACCAGGACTTTCAAGATAGCAGAACTCTTTCTATATGCTAATGCTGGAGACCAGTTTGGTACCAAACTCCATTTTTTGTGATTTGCGGAACCACATGTTCAGATTTCAGTCAGACTAAAATATTTCCTTCCATCTTTCACAGCACAGAGTGAGTTTCTTGAACACAGGATTTGAGAAAATGATTGCTAAATATTTTCTCCAACTGCAAATTTTCAGTATGCAAAAACTCTCAGAAATTTTCCAGCCAGCTATAAATTGAAGGTACAGTATCTAATCCCACAATAACTTAAAAAATATGGTAGTGTAAATGAAGCACAATCCATAAAAACCTAATGTTTTATCATTTTAAATTGTCCTTTTATTCTCAAAGTAACAGTTGTAAGCATGTTAAAGTTTAAATTATAATTAATGTTCCAAGAAATATAGTCAGTTGTGTAGCTCATCTAAACTTTATCAGATCTTTTACAATGAGCCAATGTGCTATTAGTGAATCTCTTCAACATGAATTTGATCATAAAAACAATAGTCTTTACAAGATCTGAAGTTACTCTTGCTTATTCTAAGTAACATAAGATCTACTTAAAGCTTCTGCCACACAAAACCCTCTACAGTTTATTGTGGTTCATGTTGTTTGAAATGCAGTGACTGAAGACTAGAAAAGGAGAACATGAACAAAGTTTTAATCACAAATCTTTGGACATCCATTTATCACAGAACTGAGATATTTGTGTTTCATTCTCACTCTCTCTGGCCTTGGCCTAGTCACTGCATTGCTGTGGACTTCCAGAAATCTTCTCTATCCACATGCATTTAACTTATCCGCTGAAACTCTACAAGTCAAGGATATGACCAATAGTCATGATATGATTGTATGACAGCCCCTGCAAGGTTGTGCATTCCTGACCCTTTCCATTTGGCTTTACTCCATGACAATCTTGCTTGCTCTTTCCCCACCTTTGTTGTGCTATAAATTCCCAATAAGCTATGTACTGACTGGGATATCTCTTCAAACAGTCAAGAATTTAACCATTGATTGAAGGGGTCATAGCTCCAATTTTCTCTCTCGTGGCCTGCTGCATATAATGTACAGTATAATGAGATCTGGCCCTAACTTTAAAGTGAAACTGATCTGGGTTATTCACATCCTTGAACTGTTCCTTTTTCTCATTGACAATTGCCTTGCAAAGTGAAGGACAGGGTAAGTCAGGGCCTCAATGTACTGCTGCAGTGCTCCATATCAAGTGATCCAATGCTGATCCAAACTGTCACTCAACCCCCTCTTCCCGACAGTATTCCCCCACAAATTAGTAAGCTTGAGTTGTGGTTCCTGCATATGTTTGTCATTACTATAATCACAACTCATTAAAGTAAGCTGTTTGTTGAGACTGTGTGAAGATTAAAGCATTAAACAGTAAACAAAGCCAGATGACCAATAGTAAGCATTTCAATAAGGATCTGAATTCCCACTATGAATAGCTCAATCAGGCACTGTTTGTGTAAAGTACTACTTGTAGGCTTCCAAATTACTAATATTTTTGAAGCTATCCCAAAAAATGGACTCAAATCTGCTGTATCATTTTCAGTTAAGAGCTTCTTTTTTATATATAGAAAGTTTAAAATTTTTGCTCTTTATTCAAGAATTCCACTGATGAAAAGGATATGTTGTGGAGTACAGACGTCAGTAAAAAATTTGTGAAGGTCCTCAATAGAGGAATAGTATGAAGAGGCAAAAAAAAAGATTAAATACTACAAATACATTTTAGATATAATCCAACGCTGATTAAAAACTGCAGAAAGATCTACTTTATGGGTACACAAACTAACTGCAACAGGGCACCTTTTCCTTTTGAACAAATTTATTCCATTAAATTCCAAAGCTTACTATCTCAAAGTACTTGGTTTATAGCCCAAATTCCCAAACCACGAACAGATTTGTGAAGTATTATCAAGCCTTGGCTACAGTTTCTATCCATTCATTAGTTTGTTTGCTGTGGTTATTTGTATGCAACTACTAAGAAAAAGCACTAGATGCTCTTGAAGTGGCATTCAGACATAAACAGAGGTCAGAAATAATTAGTAAATATGAAGGCTGTGCAGAAAGCATCACTAGGAGAGAAGGTGTGAAGTGATAGAAAACCACCCATTTACAACACTCTTCAAGGCAGTACTCTAAAAAGGACAAAGAAAGTAATTCATCTTGGTAAGAACATGAAGCGAGAAGAATGCGAAGTAAATATCAACGAGCTAAACTGTGATTACAAAATTTGGACCTTGGAAAATAGCCTGTTTGAGAAATAATGTATATCAGAGCATGACTTCTGCTAAAATCTAGAATAAAGATTTACAAATCAGTCACATAAATCAGTCCCTTTTTTATTAATAAAATAGATATTTACATCCAACATATAAAGCACTGAGTTTAAAACCATCTGTATGACAGTAATGGTACTTATAAATCAGGCACATGAACAATCCATTATTTTCTACACTTATAAATCAGTCTTACTCGCAAAACACTTGCCTGACTGGAAAATCACTCTCTTGATCAATAGATCAGGTGCCACCAGACAAATATATTACTGAAACGAATCATATATCTTTTGATCACTGGACCCATTCCATAAATCAAAAATTCCGTATATACCAAGTGTTCATAAATACTCAATTATGAACAATTTAGCAACCCAATACTAACACAGAATTCCTCAACATACACATAAGCACACACACACTCAAAACTTTAAAGCCATAGAGACAAAATTTACTTGGTTGGGTGTTTTTTTAAAGCTAAAACTTCACTGTATTCCCTGTTCTAATTGCCACTATGTAATCCATCAGGATTTAGTTTTTTTAAAACTAGAAATCAATTTGAGGTTTTGAGGTTTGCAAAGTGGGAGGAGGCAGAGAAAGGAGGGAGATGCTAAGAAAAGTTCCTGTTTCTGCTTTTTTATACTTCACACAAAACTGGAAGTAAAAATCTCTGCTACCTCATTCTAAACACACTTGTGGATTTTCTTTGCCATTGTCCCTCACCTTTCTCTGAACTTTTGTATGAAATATATTTACTTTTTTTTTTAATTGTCAGTATGAATGTGTTACATCATTAAAAGTATTTTTAGCAACTATTGTATTACAAAACATTTAATTTCATACAAATTAAATATAAGGGGCATAAATTTCTCTAAGGTTAAGAGAGGATGTGGTATGACAAAATTCTGTGAGATTCTCAGCAGAAAGGTGAAAAGCAGTTCTTAAACTGAGAGGGTCCCATTTAAATTGCATCCATTTAGTAGAATGCAGGTGCTGTTGAGTCAGTAATTTCTAACTATTTCAGAAATACTGGCTGGGATGATGATTGTAAAAATATTTGCAATAAGACAGGATAATAAAACCAAGCAAATGCTGTTATCATATATTACGTAAATATGTAAAAGTGTCATTTAAAGATGTCTATTTGAAGTTTATAATAGCAATTCCCATAGATAATTCCATCAGAAAAAAATACATACAAATCAAAACATTGGGTTTTAAAAACACAAATAAAATTTCTAATTAAAAAGAAACTGATCTTAAGAATCTAGAAGAAGTAACAAAACATTTTAGCTTGAGGTAAATGGTATGCTTTGGTATCCTTTGAAATTATTTTTTTCCAACCCAACTTGACCACTAAACTGGATAACTTATTAATATACCAACTTTTCATCACACTGATATCCTGCAGATGAAAGGCACGGATGTTGTTATGGTTATCGAAATAGGTAAATCAGGTCTTCTACGTGATAGAGGTAAAGCTAAGAATCAGGTTTTGCATTTTCAGCATTTAGTGCTGCAATGAATGTGTTGGAGACCGCAAAATGGAGATGTTCCTGTAGGGGCCACCTCTGCAAGAGCATGAAGCAACTCTTGTTGCCTGTGTTATGCAGTCTGTAGGTACTGGAAGGCAGGCATAGAATGGAGCAATAAGTTCAAAGACAGTGGGAGAAATGATAGGTAACAAGATAGATGGGAAATATAGCTGATAAATAGGAATTCACAAAAGAACTTCCCTTTAAAAACAGCCAGTGTGGCTGAAAATAGCCAACTCTACAGAGTTTCTCAGATTTAAGGAAAACCTCTGTGCACCATGGAACAGAAGAATTATTCCACAGCAGGCTGTCGTAAAATAAACTTAACCAGGTACCAGCTGGCAGTAATAATAGTTAGTAATTAACTAATGCATTTCTCTGAAGTGCTCAAGAGTAACAGTTGAGGTTCTGTATGCTGTTATTACAGTGGCTTGGGAAGAAGCCTTTTCCAGGCTAATAGTTAAGGTAAGGACTAGTGCAAGCTTTTGACCACATTATAGACAAAATTGTATTTTACTTCTCAAAGATAAGAAAAACCATGGCCCTACTCTGCATTTGGCTCTGCCAGCCAGAAGGGAGGGGGGCGTCATAACCAGTGGATAGAAAGCAGCCATACTTTCCCTCAGATTTTGTTCTTGACCAACATCATTAACTCATTTCAGTAGAGTCATTAAGAGTGTACAGTGTGGAGACACAGCAAGGACAGAGCCACAGAAAATATCTAGAATATGTCTATGCTGGTGTAAAAAAAAAACAGGCCTGGCTAACCCTACAAGCAGTGGATTGGAAGATTTTTATTTTAAAAACCTCTGGCTGACAAATTTAAGGGACATCCTCATTAGTATGTGAATAGTTAATTGACTAAATTTTGCTTTTTCCTACAACACCTATTTTCTTATAATGCAATGTAAGTAACATTCTCTTGACAATTTTGCATAAGTTTGTAAAGCTGTCTTACATAAGAGTATGCAATAAATTATTAATATTTTGGAAGAATACATAAGAAACGTAAAGTGGTGGGCTGCTGTGGGTTCAGATTTAGGTAGAATATTTTATTACACTATATTTGGCATTATATAATACACTTTTATCTAATGAACGTGCATATTCAGGAAAGATTAGGAGAATGTGATGCTTGCCACTGGTTCTAGATAGATATTTAAGTCTACATGACAATTTTGGAGGGCAATACATTCTAGTCCAAAATCAAACATCTCCGTGTTTCATAACACTTTCAACTTGTTGTAGAGAGGATGCAAATTTTTGCCAAATGTATAAATGTATAATTGGAGCTACATTTGCTCACATTGGTGCTGCAGTTCTAATTCATTAATTCACAGCAGTCTGCAGTACCTTGAATACAAAAGACAATCAAAGAAAAAAACTTTCACCCAGTTAAGTACATCACAGGAATTCTAAGTCTGAACAAATGACCTTTTTTCTCCTGGCAGGTATATTTCCATTGCCTCTTGTAAGCTAGTCTAGTTCTATCCAGGCACAAATCCAATTTCCTTCTATCTTCAACACTTTGAAGTTTTTGTTCACACTCTGCTGGTAAGGGGGGGGTCATGATTCCTAGACCTTAGGAAGATTGATCCATAATGGTTTTCTGTACAGACATTTGAATAGGACAAAGTACTGAAGATGGTCTATGACTCTCCTAAAGTCCTCTTGGGAGGCAAGTTGAATTTACTGAATCTCCAGCATCGCAGACTCCCACACAAAGCAGCTCTCACTGTTGCTGTCCAACAGGCAGGAAACAGCAGCCTAGCACAAGTCACCTGAGAAGCTGCCCACAAATTCAACATTTGCAGTGTAGTCTGTCAGCAGGAGACCTTGACCTAAAGGCCACAGGTCAACAGATCTCAGAAGTGAAAAGCACTACCGTCTATTGCCACGTATTTCCTGCAAGTGCCATTCAAAACTGGTCCATGGTTTGTCTGCAAGCCAAAATTTACTCAGCACCTACCACAAATCAGAGTGTTATTTAGAGCATTAAGTGTAGAAAGCTCAAGAGGAACATTCACTTTAAAAGAAAAGTCTTTTCCCCTTAGAGCCATCATACAGCTACTGCCTTTCTTAAATTCTCCCTGCCCCCCAAAAATTAATGAAACACAATGGTTCACCAGAGGACTGCATAGTTTGCCTGCACAGGAATGATTTTCACATTTATGAAAAAGTCTACAAATATTGACAGATGAAAAGTATGAAACAAAGTGATGTTTTACTATTATTAGTCTGAAATTTGAAGTATGTATAATACCAGTTACTGTAGCAAGAGCCACCTTAAATGGTAGTCTCTCTCAAAATAAGGAGAACAAATGTTAAAAATGTGAAGGTCTTGAAAGGCTGGAAATTTGCTTGGGGAAGTACGAAGAAAAAAACAGAGGGAATAAATAAAGTGAAAATTCAGACTGGGATTTCAGTCTGGGTTGTCTATAAGAAGTCATTTCAATCTGGGCTACCCAGGGGTGGGGTGGAGTCACTGTCCCTGGAGGTGCTTAAGAAAAATCTGGATGTGGCACTCAGTGTCATGATGTAATTAACAAGGTGGTGTTTGGTCATGGGCTGGACTTGATGATCTCAAAGGTCTTTTCCAGCCTAGTTGTTTGGTTATTGGGAGCATCATATATACTTGTTGCTTTTGATCTCTTTCTCTTCCAACCGAACTGTGCCTAAATCCATTTTATCTACCTTTATCCACATCCTTTGTTTCCTAAAGCCATTGTGCAATTCTGTTGTCTGTCACCACTTTTCCTTGAGACTGTAAGTTTCCTCCCTAGACATGTATCAGGTAAAGCAAATTAAGGCCTTTAAGCAAAAGAAGGTTCAAACCAATGAGGAGCAGTTAAAGCTCAGGCTGATACTTTTGAATTTTAAAATCAATGCCAGATGACCAAGCATATTGAATTCTTCACACAAGTCTTAAGAGGCTGCATAAAATTTTTAAAAGCCTAAATTAACGGTCTGATAAAACTCATTTGTTAATGTAAGAAAGATTGGACTTCCAGGGTGACTTACTGAACATGTGGGTTTTTAAAGAACACAAAACATTGTGCAGAATGATTCAGAAATTTCAGCAAGAATCATTCACAGCCAGTGTTGGAAACCTTGTCAAACAATCTGTGCTTCTTTTTTATGATTTAGAAGTGGTAGATGTTTCTTGGAATTAATAATAGGAGATGTATTTTCTCTTACTCATTAGCTCAAACTTCTCTTAGATCATTAATAAGAGGGGGAAAAATAATCTGAAGTATCTTTTTATGAGCTAGAGGGCTTTAAAATTATTAGCTCATTAATTTTCACAATAAACCTAAGACATTCGGTAACCATTATCATCCTTCCCAAACTGTAACTGGAGAAAAGAGAAGTGGAAGGACTTATCAAAGGTCACACAATAATTGAGCAAGACAATGAGACCCACCACATCTTTGGCAGACCAAAGATCCAACAGCCAATTTTAGGTATTAATCCGTTTGCTCTGGAATTCATCAGGAATATTGGCACTAAACCCCATCCAAAGTGCTCACTCTCAACTGCAGGGTGAGAAAAAGGCTCGGGTCTATCTATTCTAACTATGCAAATGACACATTTGGTATCACCAAATAAAGAAACACTTGAGGCCCTATAGCATTAAATGATGTGAACTGTCACAGCTACGAAGTCATGAAGCGGCAGTCTGAATCTGAGCTTTCTTAACCTGTGTTTTACTTTAAAAAAATAAAATTAAAAAGCTCTAAATTTTTAGACAATATAAAATGAATTCTGTTATATTCTATTAAAAATTGAACTGAGAATATGGGGGAACTAGGAGAGTAAGTTCATTAGGCAAAGCATACCTAATGTTAATAGAATTTTGGACTGAATTTTCTGGCAAACATTGTTATTGCAAAAACAGTGTGGGAATTTTGCTAACCACAACTGGTCAGAGTGATTCTGGTTCACACTTCATACAAAGACAATTTGTCATCACCAGGAATTTCTTTAACAGTCAGGAAGAAAAAAATCCAATAAGCCAATAAAACTTTTAGAAAGGCAGGACCTTCTAATTAACTGACACAATGATGACATTACATGGAAAAATGGTACTTCCTGTAAGTTCTCAGTCATTTACTTGTTTGTGGAAATTTAATCTAGGCTACAGATGAGGTTCCACAAGGGTTTTAGTCTGAAAGTATTCAAATTTCAAATACTCCCATAATTTTGTATCTCTGCTTCAGATAAGAGAAAAATAATTTCTAAATCAAATAAAAATCCCCACAGACTTTAAAAATTATATTTTCTTTGAAAAGGTATTCTGGAAAACCTATTTCAAAATTTTCCTTGGGAAGGAATTTTTGCAAACCTACTTCAAAATTGCTATCATCACAGAACTCTATTGAATCTTGCCAAACTCTCGCTCAAGTTGAACTTATCAAAATACACCATAAGTGTTTTGAAACACGGCGACTAGGCTTTAATAGAAAAATACACTCAAAACATGAAATAGATATATATTAAAAAAATCTCAATATAGACATAATCTAACCAAATATGCCTGTCTTCTGATAGGAATGATCCCTTGTTTTCAGGAGTGTTGCCTTTCAAACCATCAGTTCATTGGGGCTTTTGTGCTGTAAATTCCTCTTGGGACTCTGAAAAAAAATTTTTTCCCCATCTCTGAGGCCTGGTTTTCACTCTCCTTGCTTTTCTTCTGCCAGCCTCCCTGCTCCTCACACCTGCTCTGTTCTGGGTACCTACACCTTTGCACGACACAGGTACATCTTTCCTTCCTTGGTTTTCTTCTCATGCCTGAAAGGGGCATTTCTGTGCCAAAGAGGCTTACTGACCTCTAGGGAAGGAGACATCTCCCTTCCTCACAGCCCTTTGTAACTGAGTAATCTACAAATGTGTTTTTGTGTGATTTAAAAATACTTTCTTTTCTCCTACCACTATAATTTGAAGCAAAACAGTCCTAGCATTTATGCATTCATGTTTTATCCATGGGTTTTTGAGAACGTTATGGAAAAGTGGATATGTGTCATTACCAGACTATTGCCACGTTATGAATCAAGCTTAAATATAATACAGGCCTGGCTGCCAAACCACATTTGGTTTATCCAGGATATTTGGATAAAACTGATGTCAAATGATTAGCAGTCAAGAGAAGATGGAATTACAGACATTGTTTATAAATGGAGTTTTGGATAACTGGGAATTTCCTATATGTAACCATGCATTAGTCACTCAGTGTTACTAAATATCTACATTTACTCTTCTGTAGCAGTTCTCTAAACCCGGATGTGGAGAGGATAGGTGCACCTCTCAGACTTGAAGATGTGTTTTGTCGTTCCAGCTGATCAGACTTGCCAAAACAAAAAAATAGCAGGAATCAAACAAATCAATAGCTAGATGAGCTGGTAACAAGCAAAACTAACTTTTCATTAATATTTAAGCTTGATGAAATTTCTTAGAGCCAAAGCACTGGGGACAGTGGTGGAGACGTGAACTTTTCCCATGACACGAGGTGTCCACTATTCAGTTTCCCCTTTTTACCTTACACCTATAGAAGGTTTCAAATTAGGACAAGGTACAGGAAGGGAATGTAAGAAGAGATCGTATTTGTGAGAGGTGGAAAATGCAAAGCTGAAAGTCTGCAGCAGAAGAAGGATCCAAATAAGAGTGCCCTAAATTTATTAATGCATACTCTCACCTATCTAAAGCCTATTTCAAAACACAGATATTACCATTACTATTTCCAGATGTTTAAAAATAAAAGAAAAGCCCAGTGAGCCCTGCCTGGATACACAGAAGAGTACCACATTAAAAGGAACCAGACAATAAAAGAGTCACATTTTGATACTTTTCTTTGCAGTCAATGTTTTCATGGATCATACAGAAGAGGTTTGACTCCAACACCACTTCTTTTCCCCATCTAAGCCCCCACAAATGAAGAAATATCTCTGTCTGCCTATGTGGCTATGCATTTTTCACCCAGCAGTATGGGCTAGCTGCCAAAGTAACCATCTCCGATGAGGGAAACTACACACAAGAAAGAGTCCCAAATACTAGACCCCAAACAAGCATACCCAGTTTGACCATGTAGACTGAAATGTTAGCATGACAGTTGATATTAGAGTGTCATGCACTGTTTCAAACTGTTCTAGGTCTATGACACACAGAAAAAAAAAATCAAGTGTTTAACATTTTAAAAGCTAGCCTGCTGTGCTATACATTGTTTTAACCTTTTTTTTTAAAAACTTATTTTACTATCTTGAATGAGCCCATAATAATAATTTAAGAATCTATCTTGTAGCTACAAGCTAGATCCGAAGAAAAATCCCTGATGTAGGTAGGATGGCTCTGATGGGGTGGGATTTTTTATCTCTTGGCCTCAAAGTGTTTGCAGTGCTCCCAACTCTGTAAACTCTTTAGTCCATTCACAGACACACATTGGGATTCAGCAATTGAAAGAAAAATCAAGACACCTGTTCATTATTAAAAGTAAGGAAAACACATTGCTTTGTTGTATTTATAATTTAATCCTCAAATGCTATAATTTAGCATAATTTTCATGAGACTTCAATGATATTCTGGTTCCTACAGTGCTTATATTTCAGTTTCATAGACTTCCACAAAAAGAAAAAAAGAAGAAAAAAAATTAATTTTTTTTTTAAATTTTAGAAAATCATTGAAGCTCATCTAGAAATTTTCTAGTCCAGCCTCCTTGACCGAAGCAGAATAAACTCAGTTAAGTTTGATAAGATGAAGTCTAACTGGGAACAGGACAACTCCAAGGATACAGACTCCACACACTGCTGGGAACTAAGCCAGTGGAAAGCCACTCTGTCAGAAAACAAGCTGGGTTATTTCTACTGGGCTCGAATGGAATTGCCTGTATTACAGTTCACACTCTCTTGGCCTTTCACAGGACACCACTGTGAAGAATCTGCCTCCATCTTCTGTGCTCCCTCCTATTATTATCTATTATTCTTAATAGATTATAGATCAAATAATCTTAATAGATAATTCTTCTATTATTGATCTATTATTAGTACACAATGACAAGACAAACACAAGGTTAAATAATCCCAACTTTTGCATCTTCTCCATACATGACTGATGCCCTGTTGCGTTGCACTAAATAGTTATTTAGTTGTTGTTTTGCACTGAATAGCTTATTACATGATTTGTTGTTCCCTTCTCCCATTACATGGTTTCTCCATCATCCACCCCTCTGCCCTGTACCCCCTGGTGGTCTGTCCCCTGGTTACCCCTCCCCTCACCCCTCCTCAATGGTATCCCATTGGCTGCGGTCCTCTCCCCCCCGCCCCCATTCCCTCAGATATAAAAGTCTCCCACAAAAAGGGAATGTTCTCTTTTCTACCTGGGGGGTCGCAAGAGTCTGAAGTGTCTCCTCTCAAGTAAATAAACAGAGGACCCTAGTCCCCAAGTGAAGAAGAGCGTTTCTCATCTTTTACTTTCGTCCATGTAAGATCGTGTGGGCTAGGGTCAATAGCTAGCCAGAGTGGACCCTCAACAGCCCAAGAAATGGATCTACAATGGCCTAGTCCCTTAATCAGCATAGGGGACCATCAGGAGACTCACTGCTGTTATGTCCATGTCTCTGGACATAGAGAACATGGGACCACAGAAACAGCCACAGCACTCCAATGGTGGTCTCACAAGGGCTGGGTACAGGGAAAGGATCACCTCCTTCAACCTGCTTGTGACACTTCTAATGCAACCCACAATGCTGTTTGCCTTGCTCAGCCTGTCAAGATTTCTCTGAAAAGAAACACAATTATCTTGTCTATCAACAATTCCTCCCAGTTTTGTATGATCTGTGACTTCCTGAGTGTACACTCTGCCCCATCAAGATATTAAACAGTATTGACCTTTAGGGTACACTACTAGTGACTGATCTCCAGCTGGAACTTTATGCCTTTGACCACAAGTCTTTGGGCCTTACAATTCAGGCAGATTTCAATTTATCTCCCTATTCACTCACTTATCTGGTTCATCCTTCATCAGCTTGTCTGTGAGGATGTTTTGTAAGACAGTGTTCAAAGCATTACTAAGGTAAAGATAAGCATCCACTGATCATCTAGTTGCACCACACCATCACCAACCACAACCACTCATTTCATGCAGAAGGCTACAATACAAGTCAGGGACAATCTTCCCTTCATAAATCCATGCTGACTAATACAATCCTCTACTTATTCTTGCTGTGTTTGGAAATGGTTTCCAGAATTATTCACTCCATACCTCACCAGGGACCAAGGTAAAGTTAACTGGCCTTTAGCTTCCCAGCTTTTCCTTCATTCTCTTCTTGAAGACAGGCACACAATGTACTCATTTCCAGTCCTCAGGAACATTCCCCTACCAGCACAACCTTCCAAGATCAAAAGTGGTCATACAATGATATCAACCAATTTCCTCAGCATACAGGAGTGTATCCCATCCAGGCACCTGGATTTGTGCTTGACAAGGGTCATTTAAAATTCCCTAACCTGATTCTTATCCCCTAAGCTAAGTCTTCCTTCTTCTAGACTTTCCCACTGGTCTCAAGGGCCTTTGTGAAGACAGGCCTTACTAGAAGGGATTAAAGCAAAGAAGACATTGAGCATGTCAGTCTTTTCCATGCCATTTGTCATCAAGTCTCCTGCCCTCAGTGCTGAGCCCATGTTTTTCTTGGTCTTTCCGTGCTGCTGATAGACCTGTAGGAAGCTCTTTTTTACTTTTAAATCCCTTACTAGATTGAATGCTACAGTGGTTCTGGCATTCCTAACCATGTCCCTGTATGTTTGGTTATACTCCTCCTAGGTCACTTTTAAATCTTGTGTATACTTCTTTTTTTATATCTAATTTCATCAGAATATCATTGTTCATCCACACAAGTCTCCTACCACCTTTGCTTCAATTTCCTTCATGTTGGGTTGAACTACTCTTGGAATTGGAGGATGCAACCCTTAAGAGCAAAACAAAAACAAACCACCCAAGCAGCTCTCTTGGACTGTACCCCACAGCATTCTTCCAGAAGACTCCTAAATGGGACAAAATCTGCTCTTCTAAAGTCCAAGGATTGTAATCCTACTACATGCCTTGTTTTATTTTCTCAGGAGCTTGAATTCCAGCATTCTGTGCTCAGTGTGGCCAAGGTTGCCCCTACCTTCATAGTTTTTGCAAGTTCTTCCTCAATTGTGTCAGGCCAATCAAAGAGCGACCCTTTGTCAGGGCCCTCAGCAGCTGCAGCAGGAAGTTAACATGAATGCACTCCAGAAACCTTCTCAAGCTGCTTGTGCCTTTCTTCATTCACCTCTCGGCAGATGCCAGGCTGGTTAAAGTTCCCATGAAGATCGAGGCCTGGAACATGAGGCTCTTTTCAGTGGTCTGAAGAAAGCCTCCTCTGTTACTTCTTGCTTTTAGACTGCTTGTCCAGATAAAAAATGCAAACATTTTTATTGACAAGCAAACAGGATATTATCAGTATTGAAAAGGTTCTTTGCTTTACATCTTCAGCACCTTTTACCTGTGGTTCACACAACACTCTCCATGCCTTATGGCATGTCCATGTAAACAGACATTTCCAAGTATTTCTACTCTCACTACAGACAGAGCACAGAGTGTAACTTGTTACCTTCAAGTATTGCACAAAACATGGAGGTGGACATGGTGGGTACTTAATGGGAAGCAATTATTAAATTAGCCTAGCTGAGGAATTACCTTTCAAAGAGCACACTACTCAAAAAATGTATGTGACTTTCAGATGTGAAAAATGAACTAGGTGTCAGGTATATCAAATGACTCTTCCATTTCACTTGCCACTCTCACTTTCATTTTTTAAGCAGCAGAGGCTATAGCAGTGTGGGTGGGGAAAATAACTGAATAAAGAATATACCAGATCTCTCATAATGATTCTTTAACTTGAGTTATGGGCACAGACATACTCATAGGCTTTTGGAAAGTTTATTGTAGTCAGCCTTCATGAGCACCCCAAGACACCCGTTGCTTTGGAGCAGCTGAAAGACTGGCTGTCACACTCTCCTGCCAGACAAATAGATGTGAGTCTATCACTACCACTCTTGCTTCCCCTGCCTTAGCAGTATTTCACTCCTGAAGCAGTTGGGTAACTGTCATTTAATAATTTTGTCTAAAAAGATATGACAGGGAAAAGAAGTGTGAAGTTCGTGAAGAATAAGGACTGACCCATTGTCCACAAAATCCAGCAAGTCCTCCTTCCTCCACCCACCCTTTCTTACTTCTCCCTAGCCTTCCAAGGCTTTAGTTTTAGAAGCAAGTACCTATAATGGAGGTTGCATCAACACCTCCCCAGACTTCTGTATTCATTTCTTTCTATCACTTCTCTCTCTCCTTCACCCTGCTCTAAGTCACAAAGCACTCACTTTTTGTCTCTACTTCAGTCCTTTTTTGCCTGGACAGACTGCAGGACAATCATCACCTTTGAGTACCTTGAAGCCTTCTTGTTCAGACAGTTTTCTGTGGGCAAGACCTTTAATTCAAGACCTCTTCAGAGCCAAACATGGTTAGATGTGATATCAAGCCTTGCACAGCACAGAAAGCTGAATATTATCTGAAAATCATTACTTCAATCAAGAGATTAAAATTAGGTTTCATTCACTTTGGTGTCTCAGAGAAAAAGCTTTTCACACTTCTGCTGCCTGCTTTCTACCTTTGGTCTGAATAATGTAGTAGGATTATACCCTTTGTTGCACTTTTAAAGCTCATAAGTTCTCCTCTGTGTCCCAGCAATGGACACTGAAGATTTCAGAAGTATTATCTAATTGCACACACGCACTGCCATGAAGAACTTCACTGGTGCATGAAGCAGGTAAGTGAAGATTACTCTTGCCAAACAGTGCCAATATCAAAAGTATTACAGCAAAGAGAAAATTTTTTTTCATTTTCCAAAGTTATAACTCTGATAAAGGAAAGGAACAAAGGGAGCAGACTGTTTCCCCCAACCACTCCCTACCACTTACAAATCTGCTGTACCAAAACAGATTATTAAGCCCCTGGGCTGTTATATGGTTTATATATTTTCTCTTACTGCTGAGAGAAAAGATCTATTCTAAAAGAAAAGTGTACCTTCTTCTCAAAAGTTATGTTTGCTCTAAGATACCAGGGAAGCGCCCATAGTTATATTCTAGCACTTTTCAGAATTCATTATCTTCTGCTAGCTCTTCTGTCATACCCTGTGTCACATTTGTACACAGGGACAGCAATAAATAATAGCAAGAATTTTAATGTCCTGATGTCTAAAGTTTGGCTATTGCATGCATTTAGGATACCTGATGACTTGGGGACTAGCTTTGGGGATTCTATTTTTTATAGTCTCAGCAGCTTGTAATTGTCAGGATCTTGGCAGAAGAGTCTATGGATAGTACCAGGAGAACTGGTGAGACACCACATAACAGGAATCAAACACAAGTTTGTGTCATCTTGATTTCTAGCATACTTACAAGTCCAAACTCCTATATTACAGAGGGAAAAAACAAACAAACAAACACATTAAAGATTTACCAAGACATATAGAAATCCTGAGCTATTTACTGCCCCAGTATGGTCGGCTTGGATTTAAATCCATAGCTAGATCTTCCAAATGGACAACTGCCTTTAAGCCAAGAGAAGTGTTGCCATGTCTTTGTGTGGTGCATTAGGTTAAAACAGAATGACCTATTGAGCAGATATGAGCTGATTTCAAAACTTACAGTTATTTGGCAGTGGTGACTCATTGACTTATTTTTTATGTTTTGGTTAGATGATGTAGTGGCAGTGATCTCCTAAGTAGATGCAAGTGCAGCAGGGCAGGCATGTTGTATGCACAGTCATATGACTTAGGCTTGCAGTTCCAATAGAGCTCTCACTTTTGAGTAGTGAGCAAAGCATGTGTTGAGTACCACTTCCCTTGGAGGGTGATTTGTCTCCAAAATCTCCAAATGGCATGTTCATCTTCCTTCTTCCTCCCAGGCTTTCTCCCTCTGCTGCTTCTGCTGTTGCAAGAATTTAATTTTCTTTCCTCTCCCATTCTGTCATAAGCCTTGTTAAGAGCTCTGCCAGAGCTCTTAAAGCACTATGCAAATGAGACAGCAGGGTCAGAAACAGGAGCAACTCCTCAGAAGTCTTTGGACATATCCATTATTTCTCTCCTCAACATACGGAATAAGAAAATAAGAATGGTCTGGTATTGCAACCTTTTGTCAACTGTGTCAGTGACACCATTCCACCATAACAGTCCTGCATGAGGACCTTCCCCATTCCAGTTTTCATTGTCAAAACTACTGATGTTCAAATTTAAGCTGCATGTGAGCAATACCTGTAGAGCCACTAGTGCCACTGTTCTGCCCAGAGCCAACTTGGTGCACCTCCTCATTTTCCTGATCTCTTGAATACAGTGCTAATGGAAGAATAAAATAAAATTTCACTCTTGATCATTCAAAATCCTGAAGTCTAGTGGGCACTTTTCTCTTCCATCAAATTTTCCTGTACATAAATTCAAAGGAGTGTCCAGAAAACAAAAAAATTACTTTCATTACCTCCACTTAGGAGGGCAACCCCCTATTAATATGGAGAACAGCAATTGCAGGCACAAACAGTTACTGTGTGAGAGAACTAGCACTATTTTTGCTTATGATTAAATTTGTGGCTGCCATACCTCCGTCTGGCCTAAGACTTCCAAGTGTTGGTTCTGGGGGGATTACACTCTTTGTTTTGTTTCCTTGGTTTCTTTTAGTATGTGGCTGGTTTTTTAGTTTGGGCTTTTTTTCTTTTTAAAGAGGGGGTATGATTGTTAGTTTGTTTTACAAGAAGGATTTCAGAAGGTAGGGATCCTGAAGCTAATGATGCAAGTGTTTTTGTTTTTTTTTCCATTCTGTCTCCTTTGCACAAACCAGGACTATCCACATGCTTCCCACCCACTTTTAAAGAGAGGGACGTAGTCTGGCAGCACTGAAACACTTCCCACACTAATGTGCAACTAGAAAAAGAGCAGCTCCAATAGGACACATGGTGTCAAAAGCCAGAAAATGTATGTGAAATAATTTTACATGTCTTTGGAAAAAAAATAAAAAAAACCCAAAACACTTAGCGAGTATATTGATGTAGACAAGGATTATCACACTTCATTTTTTTTGCTTCATGTATACCTTCTTACTGCTCAACCTGCTTCAGTTTGTACCCCTGTTCCTTCTTGAGGCTTTCATGTTACCACCTCTCTAGACTTGTGTTACCTAAAGCTGAATTACCCCAGAGATTCAACAGGAACCAAACTCAAAGCCCTGTAATGAGCTACTTGCAGCTGTTACTAAACCCACCATATTTGCTGCTCCTTGCTGCCCACTCCCCCACCCCCCGCTTTGCCTTAGTAAAAACAGTTTCAGATTCTGTAAGGTATTAAATGCTTGACTGCAGTATGTTGAGTTAGAAGAATCAAAGACAGCAATAGCCAGTGGCTCTACAAAGAAATAAAACTGTGAAGTCAAGCGAGGAAATACAGACTTATCAAAATGATTTCTGAATCTTTTCAAAAATATTCTTTTTCCATCTTCTACTCATGCTGCCTCAGGCACCTCACTGGAGGCTAAAGATGGAACAGAAAGCTCAACCCACTTTGGCTGTCAAAAACATAGACAAAATCCTCCTTGCCACCTAAAGTCCTTTCCTTTGAAAATTGCAGACAGCTGAGAAAATACATGAATTTTTAAAAAAGTTTTGTGGGGTTGTGTTGGTTTTTGTTTATTTTTTAAATTAAATATCTACTTTATGGGACTATGCAAATCAGGAGTAATTTACTCTTGTATCCAAATCTATATCTTAGCATTAATACCACTAATAAAGAGATGGTCATTAAGTTTTATCCAGTTAAAAGAAGTTAGGGGGGTTTTGAAATCAATAGGGCCAAATTTTGCTCTCTGATACACCAGTGAAAATGCATTATACATTACTCCATCTATAGATACACCTAATTTCCAATTGTAGAAAGGATGAAATTTGACCATATATCTTTAAGAATCTCTGATATTTTAGAAAGAAAAAAAAATTAAAATATAGTTTGCTTCATGAAAAAATGCACAGTTGGTAGTGTTGCTAAAATGACCTTAACAAATGATACTTTTAATGCTATGCTTTTGATTTTGAGCAGTTAGAACATTATTATAGTGCCTTTTTTTGGCATGGTGCCTTTTTTCCACTCCTACCTGTACAAACTATTTATTACACGGCCACAGGCAAGATGCTCATAATATCCAATTTGCTCTAAAAGCAGTACAGAACTTTCCCATTTGCTTTAGTAGAGCTAGTTTGGGCTTTTTCCCTCTTTTAGCTTCAGTTTATGGATCAATAAAATAGGTTTTACCTGCTTCATGCATGTTCAAACTGCAAAATAAAGGCCTAGGTAAAATTACCACTGATCATTACAGCTACATGGAGTTTTTTACAGTGCTCTGAAAATGGTAAAGAAGAGAGGTGTTTGTACAGCACAGTGTTACTAACTCTCTAGTTTCAGTTTGTGATTGCGCATGTGTTCATAAAAGCAGTACAGATGCCTATGGATCCTGTAGATTTATTACAGGTAATAGAAGCTCATGGTCTCCTCTTACATATTTCAGGTAGAAAGAAGGGGTCATGAAAAAGATGTGTATTGTTCTATCCCATCAGTGTTATTATCTTAAAAGGGTATCTGTTTTGAAAATTTATTCTTTAAAAAGATGAAAGTTGTTTCCAAGTGTAAAGATATGGATAGTGTTAAGCAGCTTCAACACCTAGTGTCTCTTGTTGGTGCACAGAAACTCCAAGAGAGACCTTGAGGCTAGATCCTCTAGCTCTCTTGGTTTTACCAAGGCTGTCAAAAATGGGCAAAATGGAAAAGGGAGGCAGGCAATTAAAGATGACCCAAAACCACCTGAAAAGCACATGGGCATTCATTCAAACAAAAAGGATTCTTTGTGCCACCTGCAGTTGTTCAGGGGCATTTCTCAGGAGCTAATCAGCTCAGTAATGGCTGTTTCAAACTTTACATCACCATCAGACATACCCAAGAAATGGATGGCTAAGGTGCCATTGCTCTTACAAATGATTTGTTGTGGGATCCATACCACAGCACAAAGTGCTAGTATCTCCTTATCTCCTTACAGGTACATCTGTGTCTGGTTCACTGACCCTGTACACTGCCTATACTATCCCTCATGACAATTTTTTTTTTTTTTTGGTGTGTGTGCGTAGGAGTAGTTTGTTTTGGGGGGTGTCTTTTAATGCCAAAGATATGCAAGCAATAAATAAATCCTTTGATTTTGGTGGCAGCTGGGAGAGAGAGGAGAAATTAATGACTAACCTTCCCTGCAGGAGGTAAATCTACACTGTAATTGACAGGCAGCTTTAGGGAGGGTGTTCTCCTAAAGTGCAAAGTCCTAATACAGCACTTGATTTCCTACAGGTGCTACCATAACATGACTCATAAAAGTAAGCAGGATAAAAGTTCAAAAGATATTTAATGAATTTTTAATGGAAGGAATAAGTATCAGGGCACACTGGATTTTCTAACCTTTATTGGAAGTAACACAATATTCAGCAAATATTCACCTAACTAAATATTTTTGTATACCTACAAAGTAGAAGAAATTGGGGGTCGTCTGGAGAAAACCTTGAAAGTGTGAATGCAATAAAGAAAAGACAGTCAAAACACACAGTTTTTCCAATCTGGACATAAATTGGACTCTTTATTTCTTAATCTAGATTTTGTGAGCTTGTGAATTTGTAATTTCTGCGGAGTTTAAAGCTGTGATCTATTCTTTATAGTTATTGCAGTGGAATTTTTGTGGTTGTTTATTAGAATAAGATAATTTTGTGTGAGTGTACCATTTGTAACTGTTCCTTTTACAGGATATAAATCAAAATCCTCTTAATTACTAAAAGTTAGAGTTTCAAGAAGATGACTTTAAAGAAATGGTTTCAGTTTTTAATGCATCAGCCAGTCAACTGCATTTAGAAACAGTTTCATTTCAACAACATACACTAACCAAGAAAAAGTGGCTAATATGGATGGAGATGTATTTGCTTGTACAAGTCATTTCAAACCTGAATAACTAAGGTTAAAATTTGGCATAGCCAGGTTTTCCTTAAAGTCTAGGAAGCCTAGGAGTTTTACCACTGACTTTCCTAGTGGCAAGCTAAGAGGAATTCCAAGTGATCTTTGCAAACCCCCCTCTGCATTCAGAAAACTACACTATTCCTATTCAGACGTTAATCTGTCCAAAGTTCAAGGTGTTTTGATTCCTATCACTGTTCATCCCTATATTTCATGAAGCTGACTACAGAAGGAAACAGTGGAAGACCTCTGTAAAGGAAATAAAACAGTTACTATACCTTGGGAATTACATTGTCATTTAATGAATAACTGTGCCATGAAATGTTCCCATCAGAATATATTTCCCTGCAGCAGATGAGACTGGAGAGAAAAAATGGGCACCTTAAACATCCATTAGTAGAACCAGCTGCTCTTTTGTCGAAGCCAGCAGAAACAATAGTAGTGTGAATAACAGTCTTCCCAGTCCTTCTGCAACACAAATACACACACATATAGATGTGAACCTCCAAAAATAATGTCCCCTTGAGTTTTATGCCAAACCCACAGACATGTATCTAGTGCTAAGTAACAGTTCAATTTTAAAGAGGATGAGGGAATTTCCTATGGGAGAATAATCTCCAGATAGTCATTCACAAAATCCCTACAAATTAATCATTAGCTCTAAAGAAAGTTCACCTTCCAGTTTTAAAATTAATGTGGGAATGAGAAACCAAAAGACAATGATTGGAAATGACATCTAATTAGTCTAGAAATTATGGTTCCACCTGGTATTTTACCATCAGGTCTGCACTACTCTGAGCCCTCATGTCAATATATAGTTCATGACAGAGCCTGAAAGGATGTGCTCAGCACCAAAGACAAAATGCAGTAAACAGGCCGGGGAGTGGGAAAGTACCATGTCAGGAGCAAGTATGCAACTGAATTTTTGACATCCATTTAAAAAAATAATAATAATTAAAAAAAAAAAAGACTTACTAGAGACACATCTCATTGACTGGTATTTAAAAGACTGAAAAAGTGTTTTTTATCAAAAATTTAACTCTACAGACTATGACCACTACAAGTATCAAAAGCAAAGACTGCTAAACCTGAATTTTAACAGGTTGGAGCAAGATAATATGCAACTACTACTCAACCAGAGTAGCATTTCTTGACAGAACAGCAGTGGTAGGAAGCAGAAGCTACTGAAAGTGTTTTTAAGGGATAGTTGATGTACCTATCACAGTCTTTAGAAGCTGGTTCTATTCAGCTGCCTCAGGCACAGCCCTTGCACGTCTGTCCAGGCACAGATTCCAAATTTTATTCCTGCCACTAGCTGTAATTACACCAATACATCACCTCATTATGTCTATTTAATGGTTTGAAACGTGGTATCCTGGGACTAATGCACCTATTTGCTCTAAGTACAGAATAGCATATCCTAGTATGTGCTATTGGTCTGCAGCTCTGCTTGAATTTACTATTGTCAGTTCTCCCAGGCTTAACAAAAACTGTTCTAAAGAATGCACATCCTAAATCATTCCCTCTGCTTAGGACCTAACATCTGCTTCTGCTGTGATCAATCACAGCAAAACCAACAAATCAAAATAGGTTGCAGCTGATGTTCAGCATATCAAGCAGCTACTTATCATAAGGTGTATTCCCAGTGGGGAGGATGATTATCCCCATATTATAGATATGGGAACTAGAGCTCACCACTTTATGTAGATGGCAACATCCACACAGTCCCAGAATCTTCACTTGTTATCCCAGTGCACGAGCTTGTATTGCTGTAGCAGCATTAGCCTTGGGCAACCAAGACAAGCTTCTGAGTAGGGTTCCTTTTGTGCACATGTTGCTAGCAAGTAGTTTATAAAGCATTTATTTGTACTGATACTATCAGATAATTTTATTTTTCTGCAAAATGGCACCTTTCTTCCAAGACTCCTGCCTCTCCTGTCTGACATGACTCTTAGGGCAAGGCAAGAACTGAAAATCTTCGCGAAGGCCCCACACACACAGCTGCACAGAAACTTGTTACTAAAGGTCATCCCAGAGAGAGGAAAATTAAGTAAACTACAAGAACAAATTAATTTCTACGTGAAAGGATTTGCATGTACACATTGATTCCTAAGGACTATTTAGAAATGAACCACAAATTCTCTATGCATTGGCACTCCTTGAGATCGAGTACTCTACAAAGTAAAGGGATTTAAAAAGTAAACACTTCAATGTCTTGAATACACACTGACTCAATAGATCAAGCTAAACATAAAAGACATAGATTATTACCCTTTAAGTCATGTTAATTAAACAATACTCCCTCTAACCAGTGCTCATTGTCACAGTCTAACAAAACCACAATCTTTTTCCTCAAGTCTCTCCTCATTCATACAAATGAAAGAAAGGATTTGCCACTGGAACTCTTGGAAATCAGTCACTTTTAGGCTACAGAAGTTACTATCCTTACCTTGAGTTTTTAATGGCAGCTTTTTTTTTTAATGAAAACTTTTTTTTTTTTTAATGTTATACAAACTGAAAGCAATGCAAATAAAGGCTGGATCTTCTATAAGAACTAAGCAGCTATGTGAAAGTCACCTACTGCTCCAGAAGCATTGCCACTCACAGCTCAAAACACAGTAGGTGAGGTCCTTGCATTTAAATTATTTAAGCATGTTGTATCCCCATAACCCCAAATCTTTGAAAACAGCTTATATAAAGACAATGAAACCAGTTTGACTACTAATGAAATAACTGTTGTGGTCAAAGAAGTTCACATTTATGTATAAACATACAATTATCTGATACTTTGAAAATAAGGATAAATTCTAGCATGTTTGCTCTTCCACATTCTATTATTTTTTTTAATATTAAAAGCATCAACAACAGTGATTATGACTTTCTTCTTTCCAAAACAAACTAATTCTTGTTCAAATTTAAAAAAAACCTTTTGTAAAAAAATCAAGATTTATCACTTCCAATTAGCATATTCCAAAATTAGCAAGAGACAAGGAATCTGATAGAACAATACTTTAATCCTAGATACTTTAGGAATGAAGGAGTTTCAAGATAAAATTCTTATAAATTACACATCTCTCATATATTTTTCAAGATCTCACATATTTTCAAGGTCTAACTTCAACTAGTCCCTTTTGGTTTTGACTGTATGTTCTAACCTTCCTTTACCATGTCAAAGAAGAGTAATTTATAATTGACAAAACCAAAAAGAAAATGTGATAATCCTACTTGGCAGTCTTAAAAAAAAAAAATATCAGTGCTTCATAGGTCTGAACTATTAGACATATAATAAGAGAAAGACGGGCAAATCAAAAATATACCCAAGATTTTTCACCCTACAAGGAGAGTAGTTCAATGACATAATAAAGTCCCTTAACCACTGAATTCTGAAAAGAAATTGCAAAGAACATGACAAAAATTCAGCATTTTGTAAACTTGAATTTGCTCTACATTTTCCTCCACTCACTTTTGTATGGGGAAAGAATAAACCACCCTGAGTCCATTTCTCCATGGAAGGAAACCCACAATACAACCATCTTAAGCCTCAAATTCCGCTGGAGTTAACAATGCCCACGCTCTCACATTTCCTAAGACCCTTTCTAGGTGTCAAAGCTCAGACAGCCCAGGCTCAGTGGATTCCACTGAACAAGGGTGGGGCCAGGATGCCTTGTGGAATATGTTCTTCTACTTGGCTTCAGTGTAATCAAGCTTGATCAATCAACTTTTGCCACCAAAATAAGTAACCCTGAAAAGGGTCTTAGTGGCTAAAGTTGACATAATTAACTAGCTACAAAAAGGAAGCCAGAAGTCATATCTCTGCTAGTCATTCTCATAATGAAAATTTGCCTTGAGCCTAAACTCGGTCTCTGGTAAATAAGAGCCCTTAAAAGCATAATTATAGTCATGGATTTTTCTTTGTCTAGTAATAACAGAAAAAGAAAATACCAATAAGAGTTATTTTTCTTGACATTTCTCTCATTTAGATTTGCTTTTCTGAGATCAGTGCTCTGGGACTGGGAATACTCTTGGCATTCATATACTGCAGAACTAGTGATCTACTTAGAGAAAAATAAAAGAAAGAGCAAGGAACAACATGAAGTTAGTAGGAAAAGCATTTTACTAAAGTTAGAAACAAGAAAAAAAATCTGCAAGATCAAATAGCCAGTCCATAGAAATAGGATACCAATCTATTTATATGAATTTCTAAAGCTGAGCTTGGGGTAGATTCAGCTGAGAAAAACAGGAGCAGGTGGCAGATTACTGCAAACGTGGTACATTCTAGGCCAATTGTGAAAAAAAAAAAAAAAAACCAAAAAAACCTGACTCTCACCTAAATATAGTGCCCTGTTTAAGTGTTTTGCAGTTCTTCTGATGTGGGGAGTATATCACAAAACATGCTAAAATTCACTTAGCTGCTGAAGTGCATAAAAGACAGTAGTTTGAATATGCCTTCATTAGAATAACATCAGTAAGAGGTGAAACTGTGAGTTGATCTAAAACACCTCTAAAACAAAATGTGCTTGCCTGCCCTCCACCAATGAACTTTTGTTTGGATTTTCTCCCAATAGAATAATTAATACTTGCATGAGTTTGACAAGCACTCATACTGCTTCTGGACTATTTCAGTATAAGAAACAGTAAGAATGTATAGCTAGGAGGAGGGACTTGAAGAAATTATTTTGTTCTGCTCTCTCCAAAAGTCTCTCTACCTTCCTGCTAGAACCCACACAATAACTTCTCTGCTGCTCTATTACATTATCTAAAACAGCTCAGAGAGTGATTAGTTTACCTGTATCTCATCTAGAATGTGCCTTCCAGACCAGACCAAAAAGGGAGTAAGACTGCATCAGACTGTCTGCCTTCTGCAGTGGCCCCAGATGGAAGTCACCATTTAAGCTACAGTGGTGGCCTCTGTTGTTTTATGGCCTCTGGGGAACTCTCAGTGCTAGAAAAGCTGTGGTGCCTGTAACAAGCTGGCAGAGTATGTACAAAAATGTGCTGTAATATGGGACATAGTGTCTGGTTTGAAGTGACTGGTTTGAAAAGGAGAGGTCAGGTCCTCAGCTTATACATTGATTGTAGAGGCTGCATTCACTGGTGGTGGATTTTGAATGGTTTTACAAATTTTTAAACAAGATGTAGGTCATGGGAAAATGCAGTATCAGTATTATACAAGAAATCAAAACAAGAAGGATGATTTCTGTGATACAAAAACTCTATATATGTAGTTTTATTTTGTTGCAGAGAAGAATATCAAGGAAGTCAGAAATGGCATAAAGGTCTAAAGTTGAAGCAAATTTGTAAATCTTTTGCATAATAATGAACAAAGGCATCTGCAGTTTAATTCTCTTCAGTGACATGGTGACTACTTGGAGAATAAATATAAATTTTAACTTTCTTGACTTTTGTCTTTAATGCAGTTAGCCTAAAAATGAATAGCTCTGCAAACAAAGAGCAGGTAGCTTTGATTTTGTCAAGGGAGATAATTTTTTTTTTATTTTTTGTGAGCCTGACATAAATCACAGACATACTAGCTCTGGTTCGGTACATTTAATAGTTCTCACTGTGAAGTATTCTACTTTACATTTCTAAATGTATGCATTAAAATATTTTCTAATTCCTTTCTGCAATCAGCTTACATTTTTTGTTACTATTTTATATCACTGACAGCCAGCTGTACATTTCCCAAAACACAACTGTTGGCCCTACATCAGCATTCCAAATCAAACTTCCCTACTTTATGCTGCTCTAAATCTTTGTTCATTGGTGTTTAAAGGAGATGTTGAGCATCTAAGTGGTATCTGTGCATTACTTTCCAAATTAGATGATTAAACACAGCTGACATGGTACCAGGGACCTTTTAAAATATGACTCCATGACCTCCAGCCACAGTATTTATTTAGGTTGCATATCAATTATACATATACAAACTTCTAAACTCCCAGGTCCTAAACCACCCATTATTCAGGCCAAGAACCTGGATCAAAGTTATGGCTTTTATTTGCTTATGCGGTTGCATTTTTGATTTGTCAGGCCATGTGAAGTTTGGTTGGCTTGGGAGCATCTCACTCTTAGACTGCAGCTGAAATCCTTGTTGTTCATCTAGATTTGGGAGCTGAGGTGGTCAGTATCCAAGTACAGCTACAGTTTAAAATTTTCTGTCCCTACTCATTTTCATTTTCCTGAAATTAGCTGCTCTTTTGTCTTCTCTTCAGATACGTCTCTCTCATGTTTCTTCATTGGTAAATCATGAGGATAAATTAAAGCCCCTTTCCTCAAATCCATCCATCGCCCACCTTTGATTGTGAGTGAAAAGTACAGGCCTTAATAAATTGAGGTAAGCAGTTTTCCTTCGTATAGTATAATCTCATTCCCCTTCTAAAGCTTTACAAGGAAGTAATAAAAAAAGGTACCTGAGGTATAGACTACTTTGAGCCTGGAGCATACCATAGTTAAGAAATTACAATTTGTAACAAGTATAATAACATAATGGGAAATCCCAATCAGTGAGGTTGGAAAAGATCCTCAAGATCAGGTCCAATCTTTGACTAAACAGCACTTTGTCAACAAAACCATGGCACTAAGTGTCAGGTCTGGTTGTTTCTCAAACACTTCCAGGGATGGTGATTTCCCCCCTATCCTGGGCAACCCTTTCCAATGCCTGACAATCCTTTCAGGGAAGAAATTCTTCCTGATGTCCAAACTGAACCTCCCTTGGTGCAGTTTAAGCACATTTCCAGTTGTCCTGTCACTAGATGCCTGGGAGAAGAGGCCAACCCTCACCTGGCAACAACATTCCAGGAAGTTGTGGAGAGTGTTAAGGTCCCCTGTGAGCCTCCTTTTCTCCAGGCTAAACACCCCCAGCTCCCTCAGGACTTGTGCTCCTGACCCTTCACCAGCTCCATTGCCCAAAAACTTTTTAAATTACTTTAAAAAGCTTTAACTTACAAGAAAGTTAGTTAGTATAAACTCAGATTGCATCACTGAATCAGTGATAGTGACAAGGACTGGTGCCATTTCAGTCACGGTTTATGTTGGCACTGTCTTCAGCTTCACAAGCGTGAAAGAGAGAAGCGCATCTTCCTGATTTGTTTTTGGCTTAGGGCAATAAATGTTGCTGAAAGGAATTTTTTCCTTTTGGCTGTTACTCCTGGATGGCACTACTCCAGCACAAAGCAAAATAGCTTTGTGTACCTTTGTGGGTGTGGAGGAGTTATGCTAACACAAGTGACACACAGGGCAGCTGTAGGTATAGGCTTTTTTGCTGCATTCACAGCGAGGAGTAGGAAGAGAGCTTTTGTAACACAAGAATTTATCTTATGAGTTTCCTTAAAACATATTTTTATGTTTTGGTCTTTCAAACGATCAAATCTTTCTTGTCTCTTAGGCCCCCAGAGATACACAAGCACAAACATCCACCTTGAATTCAGCAGCTACAAGTTCTGCCCATCTCAAAAAAGAGCTTTCTGAAAATCTGGCAGACACTGGAACGGAAGGCATGTTATATTCATGAGAAATTACATCTATCTTGCTTTTGTTATTACCATGCTTGTTTTGTTGAGAATAGTAGTGTCATTTTTTATCCTAATTTCAAGGGCAGCTTTTGCATATGCAGGCATTTCTCTATAACTAACACAGGGCTCAGGAAGACACAGCTCATAACATTTTGCATCTTTCACCCCAGTTACAATAAAATAGGAGGTTTCAGAGTCCAGTCCTACTGAGGACAGATTGAACTCCTTCACTAGTTATAGTTTGAAGAATTTTGTTGCAAACTAACAGTAACTTTAGCTGTTGTGACTGTGAAAACAGTATGGATGCACCCTAACCTTTGTACCTTTGATTACTGAGGGGATGGAGGGGGGGTCAATGGAAAAGAGAAGAGGGGGAAAAAATAAAAAACAAGTTCTTGGTTCTTCCTGCACCAGAATTTGGATATTATTAGTGCCTTAGTTCCTTAGTTCATTCACCTACCTTTTCTATCTCTAAGGATATCTATGTCCCTGTTTATTTTGCCTCCTTTGTAGGCATGGAAAAGTTCCCTTGTCTCTAATAAAAATAGCCCTAAATCACAGCAGGGAAAAGCCAGAGCTTATGCTCTTTCCCGTAATTTCCCACTACAGCTCCTTTTAGTCTTTATGAGTCATAATCACTTATTACTTCAGTTGCCCTCCAGCTCCTGGAAGTCATGCAAAAAACTTCCCAAAGTTACACTTAGGTCATTTGCTGATATCACAGAGACTTTAACAACCACTTCAAGCAGCCATTTGCTTGATCCAATGTGCACATCAACATTAAAAAAACCCTGCTGGTGGATTTACAAAAAATAAATTTAAATTAAAAAGCAGTGTGTTCTATTTGGACATTTCACCAAATAAGTAACATTTAGTAGCAACCAGACTTTAAAAGAAAGGCAAGACACAATGGCTCTTGACATTAGCATGGCTTTCATTTTATTTATATTATCAAGGGGATAATTGAGGACCCAGATTCTGTAACAATTTAAATGTTTGGCACTGCTCACCCCATTTTGTGATAACAAAATGGGATTCACATACCATTTAGGGGGAACACAGCCACACTCAAAACACAACAGCCTGTGGTACAGTACTGAATACTGAAATTCTTATGATCAGGAAGCACTGAACTCAGCTGATGAGGGAGAAGAATGAGGGTTCGTGGATAATTGTGTATCACATCTGGCTAAACAAGGATCCCTCCCCTGGGCTCCTTCAAGAAAGGAAAGTCAGGTATTGGCCTGAAGAAATGTTTATAGAGACAGGCTGGGAACGAGTTCTTTTTAACCCAGAGTCCATTTAAACAACTTTAAAGCTAAAGAAATCTTTGGCTGCTCTGCTGAATCACATTCCATGAGGAAAAAACATTGTTCATTTCAAAATAGAAAGGATGTAAAAAATGAGTAAATAAAAACCTACAAACTTTATAATATCTCCTTTTAATGGAGAAAGGGAGTGAGAGAGTACATGAGGCTGCAGATACAAGGGCAAAATAACTTCCAAAAATTCATTGAATTGCTACAGAACTACTTTATATAGGATATTCCTGTTACAGGAAACTGTTTGGAGCCACCACAAACTAGACATGCAGAGCTATAAAGCATGCAAGCTGACATTTAGCATGCTTCTGCAGGCTTCCAGTGTGGTGAGCCAGCCATGCTGAGAGCAGAGTTTAAGATATGATAAGCATCACAGAATTTCTGCCCTGTAAGGTACCTTGTTTAGGAGATATGGGCTATGTACCCACCTGACTCTTAAAGGCTCTAAGTTCCCACCTCCACCTCTACGCTGGGTTAAATTTCCTTGTTTCAGAACAGACATTCCTAGGCAGCACTAGGCAACTCAGCTATCAGTGAGTTTTGGTTGAAGCTTCCATTTTTAAAAATCAGTTTCAAGAATGAGCTGGCTTCTCAGAGGACAGGTGACTACACTGGGCAGTAAAAAACATGTAATAAAATCAGGAGAGAAAATGCTGCTCCTTGTATAAGTAGGCAAGAAGCTACTTTTTTTTTTTTTTCCCCAAGTCACATGGGATTCTGTACTCTGAGAAGATGTGGTATGACTCCTAAGTAAGACAGAATGCTTCATAGGTTGCTATTTCCTTCCTCTTACCCCACAAATTAGCCATGGTTTCTGAAAGTGCAGTAGTGTCCTTTGCAGTGGACAGTATGATATGGTCCTTAGTAATTTTTTAATGGGGAAAACCAAAACTATGGAGTCACTGTCTGACAAAGGATGATTCAGGGGGATTTTTAAAAATCTTTTTAATCTATTTTTGATTTTAGGGCAAAGAAGAGATATTAAAAGGGTGGAAAGAGAAAAAGGATTTCAGAACCTACACAGAATGAAATATAGTTGCAGGGATGTTGCTCAAAACCTGCTGTACTAAAGAATGGCATGGCCTTTCAGTAAATGAAATCTTTAATATATTATTTTAATTACATTGATGGAATGGATTCCAATAGAAAACTTTCATTTTCAAGGCATTTTTTAATCAATACTGGTTGATATACATTTTAAAAACGAAGTCAAACTTGAAAATCAGTAAACACTGAATTAGAATTGAAGTGGCAGTCTAATATAAAATGTATCTATGCAAGTTTTGTAAATAATTACTGATAAATAAGTGGCTATGTAAGTCACTAGGTTCTTTCACTAAGTAAAACCTAAAACAGCTCAGAAATGAGCCTTTGAAACTCCATCTTGGCTTCACTGTTTTGTTTTATAGAGGAAATGATAAAATATTCCTTCTGTTTGATTTGCTTCCTATTCTGTTACAGATGCAGCTTGATCCATAAATTTTCAGATTAGGAGCAGCCTAACATCTCTAGATTCACAGAACTGTCATGTGTATAAAGTTCTTAAACTTGAATGTTCCAGGAGATAGCAATAACAGTCCCTATTAGCAAAAACTTGTTGCTCAACAAGAAAGAACTAATTTCCTTATAGGGTTCTGTAAGTAACTACGTTTTCAAGGAGGTAAAGCTTTTCAAACTGCCAAGTGACAAACTCGCTCTCAAGGCTAGGAACTCTGCCTGGAACAAAACAAAAATCCAGGCTCAGAGTACTAATAGCACTGTTGCTTCCTGTTCCTATAAATGTTACAGAGGAACCAAAGCATACTCACTGACCAAAAAAAGGGAATTGAAATATATACCACTTGGAAATTAACCACACTGCTGGACAATTCCAAACCCTTAAGAGTTTCAGAAGTTACTCAGTTGTCTACACAAATGGAATTATTATTTTTTTTATGCTCAGAATGAGTCATTAAGAGCTGGAATTCATACAAGGATACTTCTGATAGACTAATATAGATAATAATGAAAGAGCTCAAGAAGGAACAGGATTACTGTAAAACCTCAATTTCTCCTTTCTTCACCTATTATTCCCCAGGAGCTGTTAAATTCATAAATATTGGTAAAATGGGTTCAACTGAATTTTTTATTAAATAAATTAAACATTTGCATAGTACCATAAGCATAAATATCTGTTCACTATCTATTTAAGATCAAAATTTAAGAACCTGCACTTAAATAAAAGTGAAATAATTAGGTCTAAAGTGAATAAAAATATGCTAATATCTATACCAATATTTAAATGTCTCCCAGTCCTCAGCAGCTTACAGTCAAAGTGACTGCACATTTACTTATGGCAAAGGAGTTAAAGTGCTGACAGTTATGTAGGTATAGATAGGTACTTGGTGACTTGTTTATGCTGTAGCTTCACTCACAAGCACTAGAGACTTGTACAGTGTCACCACATATTTAAGAGGATTAATATATTTTGACTTGTTTGTTACAATTCTGAAAACTAACTTAATAACCCCAACTTCCACCTTACTTGGGAGAAATAGGCACCTAACTTCACTGTCAAAATTAAGTATGACATTACTTCCCAGGACTGTCACCAACAATTATATTCTAATAAAATTAGCTTTTAGATAAGCACATAAATATTTGCATACAAAGCATTCCTATTCACAGGTCACAATCTGAAAGAAAAAGCTGCTGTATATAAAATTGGTGGTCAGTGTTCAGTTTCAAGTGAGTGGTGCAGCCAGAAGATTTTGCATAACCTTAGAAAATAGTCCAAGGATTGTGTCAATACTGACACCAAGTTCTGCACATTCCTCAGTAAGTGGTCCCCAAAGGGAGAAGTATAGCTCTGGAACACTCTCAAGAAAATGCAACTGCAGCTGTTATATCTGCTCTGTGAATAACCAGAGGTTGAATTTCAGCAAGTAGGTCCACCAGCAGCATTAAAATTATACTGCAGCAAAACAAAAAGAAGCCTTTTGTTAGCAGCTTCATGAAGAGTACTAAAGGCTGCACACAGATTCTAAATCACCCTGATATTTTTCTTGTTAACACATAAAGGATGTGCACCAATGCTTTAAATTCCCGTTCGCTTTTTGTGAGTACATAGAAATATGGGTTTGTTCCTGCTGTCATCTTGATGCCAGCTACAGAGTTAAAAAACAAAGGGAGGGAAGAGAGGAAAGGAAGATTTGCAGTTAATTCCATCCTTGTATACAAACTTGTACTTCTCTTCCTGCTTAAATATGGAAATCCTTTTATACACAGCATACTTCCTTACAACATTCCCAAAGAAGAGACAATGAGACATTTTTATTGGAAAAGGATCCATTATAATTTCTAGCCCCTATTATGCTTAAGATGACACTGGGGCAGCACGTCCTCAAAATAAGCAAAGACTTTAGCATTGCAAATTACTCACCATGTTGCAGTTTTGGGTTTGGTGGTATGGGATGCTAAGTTCCTTTATTCACCTCTGTCATACAGGCACACACATGCCTTGTTTTACTGGATGACCAGGAGAGATTGGCAACATTCAATTCATTGTAAATCCCATTGACACAATAATCTTGAACAATTTTGCAAAGTGCTAGAGCTATGTTCACCACATGTTCCTAATTTTCTTGTTTCCTCTAGATGTCAATCCTGCAAACACATCAGTGATTTCCTGTGTCAAAGTTGCCCAGTCTAAGCTTATGCACATAGTTGGAGTATATAATATAAAATTGTTTTATAAGTTTTTAGCTTGTAACACCCATCCATGACTTTCTATAAACAACCTAACAGAAAGGATGCAATAGGGGCTTCTAACTCCTACTTGTACAGGGATCCTGAGGCCCTCTTGAAAACTTACCAAAGGCATCTTTCAAAATAAGTCAAGACGCTCATGAAGTCACATTGCCAAACTGATTAATTTCTTTAGAACATGAGTATACAATGACTATAATCTCTATGAGTAATAATGACCAACATATGTGGTCAAAGAAACCATAAGATTTCCACAGCTGTCAGATATTTTAAGATTTTCAGAGTTTCCAAATAACTACATAATATTATATATTTAAAATATGAGCTACACTTATTTTCAATAGATTACTGTTACTAATTTCAATCATTCAAGATCATAACTCACATTTACAGAGATTAGACTTCCAAAAGCAATTAAGAGTTTTAAAATATTTTAAATATTTGCTTGCAAAATTGTAAATACCTACCCTGAAAATCATGAATCCATGATGAAATAGTTTCCAGCAGGTAGCAGTTTGACACAAGTACTTGGTGGCTCAATTTATGGAGAAAACCAGGCACATTACAAAACTAAGCTCATTTCAAAAGCACATAAATAAATTATAGAAATCAAAATACAAAAAGGAGAACATGCTTGGGCATTGAAAGCATGTTTTGAATCTCTAGTAGAGTAAAAATATGTTCCTATGCAGCTGCTACCATTTCCTGCTTCTGAAAAGAAATCCTCTATTCATTAATAGTCTATGTAATGTGGATTACAGATCCTAGGAGGCTTATTTGAAAGTAGACTGGCCAGAAGGCAGTCAAAAAACTTCTATCTGAGATGCTTACCAAACTTAAAATTTATAGCAGTAAATGTCCAAAAAGGAGAAAAGAGAGAAGGGGTTATTAATCCCACTCCTGCTGCTGGTTGATGCAGACTCACTCAGCGTAACAGAGGCTAAGAGCTCAGGTGTAGAAACAGTCTATTAACAATACAAACAGCAATATCATAGAAGACAAACTTTTACATATAGGTCACTAAAGTAATATAATGTCCTAAATTAATATATATGTGAATATCCAAGTAAAATGTATGCTTTAATACAATATATCTCCTTTTAACTGAACCATGTTCATGGGTTATGCTGCACTTAGCACATCTCTTGCAAAGTCATTACTCACTTGACGGAAAAAGTTCTTTGGAAGAGTGTAGAGATGAGAATGATTTGATACTTGTTGGGGGTTGACCCAGGCCAGATGCCAGGTACCCATGAAAGCTGCTCACTCACCTCCTCTGCAGCTGGGCAGAGGAGGGAAAATTTAACAAAGGGTCCACGGGTTGAGATAAGGACCAAGAGACATCACTCATTAAATACTAATCATACATCACTCATTAAATACAGAACTGGCTCAGTTGAGAGATGTAAAGTGAATTTATTACTCACAAAATCAAAGGAGGACAATAAGTAAAACAAGCCCTTAAAAATGTCTTCCTTCCACTCCTCCCTCCTTACCACTCCACCTCCTGCCCCAGAAGAAGTCAGGGAATGGGGGTTATGGTCAGTTCATCACCTGAAGCTTCTCCTGCTGCTCATGGAGAGGAGTTGTTCCTCTGTTGCTTCAGGGAATCCCTCCCACGGGAGATGGTTCTCCATGAACTTCTCTGATGTGGCTCAATCTCACAAGCAACAGTCCTCCCAACACTACTGTAGTGTGGGTCATTCTTCCATGGGGTGCAGTTCTTCAAGGGCAGGCTGCTCCAGCCTGGGAGCTTCTCTCTCCAGGGGTCTCCCACAGGGTCACAGCCTCCTCCAGGCATCCACATGGTCTGGCGTGAGGATTCTCCACGGGGCGTTGGTGGATGTCTGCATCCCCTGTGGATCCCTGCATCCCCTGTGGATCCCCATGGCCTGCAGGGACACAGCTGCCTCATCATGGGCTGCAGGGGAATCTCGGCTCCAGGATCTGGAGCATCTCCTGCCCCTCCTCTTTCACTGACCTTGGTGTCTGCACAGTTGTTTCTCTCACATACTCTCACTCTGCTCTTCTCTGACTGGAATTAAAACTGCGCCCCAAACTTTGTTTTGATTTCTTCTTAAATCTGTTATCACAGAGGCATTACCATCATCTCTAATTGGCCCAGCCTTGGCCAGCAGCATGTCCATCTTCAGAGCCATCAGGGATTTGCTCTACTAGACATGGTGGAAGCATCCAGCAACTTCTCACAGAAGCCACCTCTGTGGCCATCCCCGGTACCAAAAACCAAGCCATGTAAACCCAACAGAGTGCTAATGAACGTCAGTTGCCCTCAGTATTTCCACCTACACTCGGATATTCTGTATGTTAGCCCTCAAATTAAATGTAACATGAAAAAAATACCCCCAAAGCAAAACCAAAAAAACACAAGATAAAAATAATATAATGACCACTCTGTTTCTTCCTCCAAGTCCAGTTCTATTTCACAATTTTTGAGTAGTTGTCCTAGCAGATTTTTATGCCTTATGGGAAAAAAAAAAAAAAAGGAACAAGAAAAAAAAAAAACCAAACCAAAGCACTTTTAACTGTAGGTAAGACTAGGTGCTTAAGAAAAGATTTTCTGCAAATGCTAGTAGTCTCAGAAATGCCCATTTTGATGTAACTGGAGACAGCCAGCATCATCCAAAGTAAATTCACAAAAAATGCACACACATGCACAAAATAAATACAAAAGTGAGTTTCACATTCTAAAAGAGGAAATTAGACAAATATCTGGTAGAGGACTTAAACAGAGTAAAGATCAAAATTCTGCCCCAAAATGGAAATACAGCAAATTACACATAACAGAGGCTACTGACCAATGCATTTTTCTTACTGCAGTGCATAAATACTACACTGAAAGTCTCTTAACATTAGGGAAAATGCTGATCTTTTGTTATCAATTAGATTAAGACGCTTTTTTGAAAGCTTTCATTAAACGTCATACAGCTGTGACTCGTAGCCACTGATAGAGCACTTCACGAGTAGACCTTGTGTTGTATTACAGAAGCTACTTTTGCTCCAGAATTCCTAATAGCTTTTGGTCCTTCTGCCTTGAAAACGTGGTAGCTTTGCTCTCTTTCTCTTGAGTATCTCCAGAGTGGGTCATTGGTGAATGGGCTGCAATTACTTGCTGCAAAATTTCTTGCCTGCTGATGACGATGGCAAGTAAGCAAAGACTCCATCAACTGCTCAAGAAGGCAGGTTTTTGGAGGTGAGGTGTCCTGAATAAGGACCTAATCCAGCCAGACTGTCTCTGCACCTAAGCAGAACACCCCAAAGGACTGTTTGCTGAGCAATGCGAAGATTTTCAATACACTACTCCGAGTTAAAAAAACAAACTTGCAGGTTCTTTTGCTAAATGCTTGCAGAGATGCTCCAACTGGTTAGAAAGATAAAGAGCGGTTCTATATAGTGAATTCACAATTCTATGTAGTGAATTCACAAATTTAAACAGGACATTTTTGTGTGCATAAGTTAATGTGCAATGAAATGTCTACATGGTGTTAAAGCCTTGGCACATGGGGTAAAGGGAAATAATGACTCAGCTTATCAAATTATGAACAAAACATTTAACATGAAAAATATGCCATGGATGCACTCTCTTAACCTGTATTTTCAACAACAGCCAAACTCAGACATGAAGCAGGATCAGAGATGTTTCAGATCTGCCAGGGCCAAGCTCTTAGACTGTCATTTCTGGATTTTGGGTCAAATGATAAAATTAATGATTTTTTGTTTTTATAAGCCTTCTGCTCTCTTCGTCTGACTCAAAATCAGATCTATAAGACAGTCCTCTTTTAGTCTGGTTTCGCCTCGGATTTAACTGTCTGTGTATAACTTGGACTCCAAACCATGTTGAATTCTAAGGAACCAAAACTTGCCTAAAATTCTCTGATTCTATCCCACTGTTCTCATAAAGCAAAAGGCGCTTAGCATTTTAACAGTTATTTCTTGTTCCAGAATTCCCCAGATTGATGCAAGTTGTGCTTAATAATAGGAAACCAAGAGAAAATTTCTGCACAAGGTTCATTAGTTATGTTACATATGCTGTATTTTATTACAGAATATTTTAAATGAAAATTTAAATCTGTAAGAAGTTTCAGGGGCTGTACTTTTGAATGTACTTTTGAACATTTAGTCTGTTCTTGCTCAAGCAGAACAGTCTTTCATATTTTCTTTTCGTGAGCAGAGCAATTGCAGGACTGGAATAAAAACTGGCAAAGGAGAATGATTAGTGGTGGATGTTCCTGCTGCTGTTGCTTAGGGGTTGTCCCCGTCACATCTGAATAAGCCTTCTAAAACTTGATGGTTGCCTTTTTGCAGCAAAGGAAGTGATCGAATTAACCACAGACCATTTGTTTCTCTTGTTAACTCATTTCATTTCTTACTGATGTCTACCTACATATATTGCAGGGTGGACTTTTTTTTTCACTTATTAGAGATTATTGTCTACATGCCTAATTAGGTATTCTGCCATTACAATAATCAATGCAAAGATGTAATTTTTCTTCTGCAATTATCTCTTATGTCGGTTATGCAGCCTGAAATATCTCTGCAAAATAGGTAATTCAGCACTTGTTTCGGACCCTTCAGAGGATCTAAGACAGACAACCAAAAAAGAAAAGAATCAAAATAATTGGTTCATTTGAAAATAATAAGCTGAGGGTCAGTTCTTTTTAGACGACATTAAAAATCAAGAGCGAACTATGTTCTGAAAACTGTAATGCAACAACAGAGGCCCCGTGAAGAACACAACAGTCTGTGAAACCAGAGGAAAGAAACCTAATTTAAATAAACCACATTACTATCCTTTAGTAAAGCAGCTTGTGTAAGAACCTCCACTGCATTTAATAAACATCATGACCTCTGATTTTCTTCAGTTTAGTTCCTGTTTATGTAGTTTATGACCTAGTTACTTATCAGTTCGGAGAAAAAGAGGATCCTTTTATAATTTGTCTAACCAAGTGTTCTCCTCAAGCACAGAGGAACAGAGCACTTTTCTGACTGGTTGCCCCTTTTTCAGAATAGATGGGTTGAAAGAAGACAGTAGGAGACAGCTTGGTTTCACTTCTGCTGCCTGCTGACATTAAGAGAGACAATGCAGAGGTTGAGAGCAGCAGTAAAGGTTACAGGTGAAGTAAGAGGCAAATTACCAGGCTGCAGGAAGGAAGCTACGGGAATTCTGACTCACAGGTGTGTCTGACTCAGTGTTTCTTGTGAGAGCAGCTGGGAGAGGTGGTAAAACTATGCATTTCCCTTTGTTTGGGCTATGATTTCAGAACACAGCCAGTTGTGGACATCAGCATTACAACGTCTCTCTTCAGCTGCAGCACGAAAACTTGCAAGCACCAGTACTGCATTTTAAACCCTTAAAAAAGGGTATTGGACTACAGGGAAAAAAACCCCAAAACCAAAAAAACCTCTCTCCTCCAAGCCTGATAGTTATAATTTAAAATTCAGTGAAGGGAATACTTGATGTTAATAGTATTTGTGAACAACCCATGGTTATACTTTCCAGTTGTATAAAGACCCATCCTATTTTCACTGATTTTGCATTCCAAATGACTTCCCAATTATTACTTCACACCTAACATTGCTCTTAAATACTACATTTCATTCACAAGACCGTGTGCTTCTTTCACTGAGATAACTACCACATGCATTGCAGTGTCATTCCCTCTGAAGTGAACCATCAATACACTTGGGAACTTGATGAACTGAGTAATTTCCACTTTTGCTATGCACTACATATAGCACAGCCTTATTTTCTGGCTGTAGCTGAAAGCAGATCTTTAAATGTTACTGTGTGGTGTTCTTGTAATCTTTCCTAAAGGACAGGATTGCAAGAACTACAACCTTCCTCTTAGAAGCTGCAAACTAACAAAAGGGTTCTCCTAGAACAATAAAAGCTAAGTGATTACAACCATTATACTCCATTTCCTACACACAAGACAGAGTTAAATTGTTCACAACACAAAAGAAATGCTCTGCGTTTTAACCCGCAGGATCCTTCTGAAACATTAAGGGACACTTTTTTTTTTTTTTTGTTTCCACGGACCTCCACTTAGTTCAAAACTGAACCAGAACTATTACACATATAAATATTCAAAATCCTTTATGGCTTCATCTAAAACCTAACATGAGAGAAGAAAAATGTTGGGCCATTCATTACAAAGGACTCCTGTCATCAAAGGGGCATGAGTCCATCTTGAACAACAAATCCACCTTTAACTGACAGGTAGACAAGAACACTCTCAAATACTTAGTGACAATCAAGCATAATAACTTTGTCCTTCCCCTTTTCCTCTGTATGTTAATGAACCAGACAGCATAAGTATTGTCATGCTCTCTCAAGACAGGGAATTGCTTCTTAACAGTTACTGGAGGAAAAGCCTTTTTTCAAATTAGGAATTGTTTGCTGCATACTCTCTTTTTTTTTTTTTTTTTAATTTAAGGAGAGTCATATGAATACACAGGAAATACATCTGCACCAAATGAAAATATCTGCTCCTGGACCTGGGCTTGATGCCAAAACAAAGCATCAGAACTTGGACTGAGAATCTGAAACCAAACCAGAAGCAGAGATGCCCACTAACACTGGTATTGCATTTCCTGTAAGGAACACCGCTTCACTCTTAAAATAATGCTACTTTCATACTAAAGAATGACAGTTAATCAAAATTTTGCCCTGCTACGTGTCATGCAGTTCGACCAAAAAAAGATTTCAGAGTCTCATGAACCATCTGATTACATGCAGTAGGACATTAAACAGAGACACCATAAAAATAATACTGAAACTACTGTGGAAAAGAATTCTATGGACAAGGAAGTAGCAAACACTGATGAGCTGAGCTTTACCCACAAGTATTAGTGATTTATTACAAAATAGCTGCACTGGGACATTTAAACCACTTCCCCAACCCCCTCCCCTCCACTTCTAGCTGTCTGTTACTAGTTGGAAAGAGACTCTCCCTTCTACTTCTCTGCTTGGCATTTAGCACCATTCTCCACCCACACAGGCTACTCAAAATGGCACCCACACTGGAAATTTTGTGCTTTTCAACTCCTGTTTTCCATCTGTATCAAATTCCACAACATTACAGCTGCAATTCCGAAGTCAGCTAAATTTATTGTCTTCATGCCTGCTCTGCTGCTCAAGCTCATTCTCCTCTTTTGTCTTTTGCCCTCCTATTAAGCAAGCTGGGCAGTTTAAACACCAGCATACCCCATGGAGGTTAAAAGTTAAACAGCATTCAAAATGCAACATTTGAAGAAAAAAATAAACAGAGCAAAAACAACTGAAAAAGTGAATGCCGGCTAATTCCTGCATTCAACTTTTACTGAAGTTCAGATTTCATGAAGCAGGTGTCCCAAAGCTTTTAAGGAAGTTTACAGCTCTGGAACATATACTGCAGAATTTCCTCTAATATGGGAATGTGCTTTATCCTTTATCTATAGGTGTCATTAAAAACAAAAAAGATAATTGAAATCAGAGATAGCAGTTCAGTTTGATATGTAAACGGCAAGAAAAAGCAGCTCTCTCAGGACCATCTTTTGCTCTATTCCTGCACAAACTAGCAGACGCTATGCTGCTAAACTCTAAAACTGGGCACCTCTCTGATTCCCCACCATCTGCCTGTATACATAATCTAGTTCAGGAAATAGAGAGCTCAGCACTTCTGTGCTATGACATGGCAGGCTAGACAGGAAGACAACAGACAAAGTAGAAGTAAAATCCTCCACAGAACATTTCTTCAGAAAACCACAGCTGGAACCAGGTAGGGACCATTTAAACTGTGTTTTTTGTGGGGTAAATTATTTTTGTTACCTTTGAAAAAGAAGAATCAACAGAAGCCCAATATGGTGCATAACTTCCTTTTCCATCTTATTTGTCCTTCCAAGCTTTCCAGCTACCAATATGCAAGGTTAAAGGAAGAGAGCTCATGAATCTGTGTGGGCAGTAGGAGCTAAGATTACAAGTGAACCACTGTATTTGCTTTTCTGTGATACGCACAATGTCACTATCGCACTGTAAGCAAAGGCCTCTGGGGAGCTGAGAAGAAAAGGGCATAGAAGAAAAAAACAACAGTGACAGAAACAAAGGGCAAACCTTACTTCTATGCCTTTTTCAATACTTCAAAATGGATTTAGATTTTTATTGAAGTTCTCCTCCAAATAGTTTAATCCTTATTGCTGTGTCTATCATCCATTATTTTGAAAAAGTTTTCTTTGATGGGCAATTATTTCCCTCTTGTCCTTTGCATAGTCATGTAAAATAGGTTTTACTAAAATAATGAACGAGAGAAACTAAGAATGCCAGTGAGAATTTGTCAGACTCAAGATCTTAGTTAACTGTGCAGTTTACAAGAAAAGAAAAGTTTCTTCTCATATAAGTAAATAAGCACTTTAAAACAAGATATTTTCTGATCAGTGTAAAAATTAGGCATGATCATATGACTATTTGAAATCATTTTGGAGAAGACTGGGCAAATACAGGAATACACCACCCTCAGGATGGAAGCAAGCCTCCTAACTTAAAAAAAGTAAAACTCCGCATAATGATGATTTGCATCCTTGCAGGATTTGTATATTTGTGAAAAAAAAGTTTACTCACCTTTTGATGAGTAAAGGTTTTGATTTCAAACATTGATTAACATCAATGGTTTGAAGTCCGTAAGAGGGTTTTTCAAAATTTCATTTTAATGATGAATATAGTCAAGTTCTCATGCCAGTGTAATGTAGAGCAAAGACACACTATCAATGAGTTTTTATAGATACATGGCTTTCATTTAATGTTTTATGACACTACTAGTCACTGTTGGTCTAGACTTGTTCCCACCTAGTTTGTTTTATTTTCCTCCCTCACTCATCCTTTTGTAATAGCTATGACTGTCATGACTTTTAAAAAGACAGTTTTTTTTTCTGTTACATCAGAGGTACATGGAAAAAATGAAACTGACTCATTTGTCTGGATGGGTAAACTTCATGCCAAAAAGAGAAAAAAACTCAGAGAAATTTGACCAGTTTTGTTTTTAGGCAGTCCCCAGTGTCCACTTTAAAAGCAAAATCCATTGAGAACTACAACTAAGTTGCATTTGAGCAAGCTCATCTATGGAAAAAAACTGTGACACCAAACATATCCTCTTTAACAGGACAAAGCTCTGCCTGTATGAATAAGATGTGAGAAGTTGCCTAAGTTTGCTTTTCTGGTCCTCACACACACACACACACATACACACAGACAGAGAGACCCCCAAACAATTTCCCACAAAGTCGTGTACATTTTGCAAGTATACATTCTTACATTTATGCTGCTAACCACCCTTGAAAAATTACCCTTATTTTAGCAACACACTTGGACAAGGATGAAGCTTAAGCCTACATAAGTACATTAAAAATGACAGAATGAATACAGCATTAAACAGAGAAAGTGATTAAGCACAACTGAAGATACAAATCCACAAAACCAAGGAAACTTGACAATTTAGAAGACAATCTGGAGAGCCACATTTTACTTTTTGGTTTAAACCAAGACAGTCCCACTGAAGTCACTTTACTCTAAACTTCTCCTGAAAAAGGCTCAATATACTTTAAAAATAAGACCACCATTAAAAAACGTCATTGAGAACACGTAAAATTAAATATCTGACTCATGGTGTTTAAATGCTTCATGCAATCCAGTGAACCATTAGTCATATTTAGTGCCAATGGTTTCCCTGTTGACTTTACAAGCTGGTTATTCTGAAAAATATCATCAGCTGAGTCAAAACCAAATCTAGCTAATGTTACTTATCCTTCTACAAGCCTGTACTAGCATCACTTAAAAGAACACTACTGCATTTTTCTACTGTATTTTGGGCTAATCAGACATTATTATTTCCAAGATCATATTAAAATCCCACTAAAATACAATAAAATTTCACAAGAGTGATCCAAACAAGGTTTCACATAACTGTGTTTGAGGATACACTACTTAATAGAAGAGCTGTAGCTGCAGCTAATTGATTAGATTCTAAACCATTGCCAAAATTATGACTAATTCTTATCCTACTTTTTATTCATAAGCAGCTTATAGAGACTATTTTAATATTTTAAATTTTGGCTGGCAGGCCAAATTAAAAAAAAAACCAAAAGAACAAAAAACCAAGTCTCATGACATTTTTATGTTCTACTCAGTGAAAAAAGGAATTACAGTCAATTATTCACAAAGAATATCAAAGTTTTTTCACTCAAAACTTCCTTCCCAGGCACTCCTTCCAGTATTCAGTCAAGTTTCACTATTTCAGCAAACGAGCATTCTTTCAAAGGAAGCTGCAACTTCTGCAATGCCAAGCAGAGCAGCCACTCAAAAATGCAGAAAGCTTGAGTGAGCATCAATGTAGAGTATCTTGTGAGAGAAGCTAAACTGACTGATAGATAAACTATGCAAGTAATTGAGAATAGATCAAGTGCTACTTGCACAGGCAGTGAAGAACACCTGTTTCTTTCTTACAAAAATAAATATCTTTGTGAAATAACACCTCAGTAAATACCATTTAGTTTTAGCTGTGGTACCTACCAGGAAGCTTTCAGAAACTCTGGAAAGCATGATAAACAAATGAATTTCATTTTAACATCAAGTCTGAAGTCTCAACTCTTCCAAAACCATGAACACATGAGAGGCCTGTAAATAAAATCCCAGGGTGATGTTTGCATAATGTCAGTGAAACCAAGGCATGTAACTACAGCCACAAGCCTGTATTTTTTAACAGATTTCAATCTCAACTTATTGCTTACAGCATATTTTCTCTGATTGCTTTCTGATTATTTTACCTCATCTTTGTTTCCTTTCCTCCTCCTTCAGAGGTCATTGATACAACTGCACATGAAGATAACAGCCTTCTGCTATTTCTGCCCTTACACAGTAACACAAGAGGACCTGCAACTGAACACATTTTCCATTTATATAATCACTACATTCTTTGAAAATATTTAAAAGGTTTTATTTCCTGTCCAAATTATCTTATTTCTGAGTAAGTTACCTGCTGTATCTCTGATTTTTGGGTCCACCAACTATGATATTCACAGGCTTTGTGGCTCAGTAATCAGGTTAAATAGAGTTAAAAAATCAACTGGCATGATTTAGCCAAGTGGAAAGAAAAAAATATATATAGAAGCCCAATGAGTAAAAGGAAGTCCATGAGAAAATATTTTCAGCTTTCACCAAAGGGAGAAAAAAAAAAAGAGAGAGATGCACATTATGATTTTTTCCTTTTACAAAGTGTTCCACATTTTTAAAATATTTGAATTGGCATGCACTCTGTCACACACACCACAGTACCTACGACGCTCTGCTTTTTAAAAGTGCAGATCTGCCTGTTTCTATTAAAAGTCATAACCACCTATCATTTCAGTGCCTGTAAGTTAAAGTAGATATTCCACATGGGCAGGAGATATTGCACTAGTACAGGAACAGACACTCCATGGAATTGTAGACTTTATTATGTCATGAGGCTGTGCAAGATTATGAAATTGGGTTGAAAAGCCTTGCTAGTGAGATCTCTTTGAGCTTAAGAGCGGCAGAATGTACCTTTATTCAGAGTCTGCAAAGTGAATTACTCCTGCCATTACACTGCTCTAGCTGACACAGAGTTATGAAGAAGAAAGGCAGTAAGAATTCCCATGCATCCCTAGAAGATGCATTGAGATTGTACAAAAAAGGGGACAAAATTACTACACTTCTGTTTGTCACCAAAAGGAAAAAGCTCTCTGAATACATTAGGTTGTCTGCTTTAAAGCACTTATCTCCTTCAGAAGATGACTTTGAAGATGAACAAAAAGATGAGTCTTTTGGATGTGCTGAACCAAGTCTCAACCAATCCTTTCAGCATATGAACCTTTTTCCCTGGAAGTTGTACAGTCTCTTCAGCAATGTTAGACAGTGAAGGCACACAGCAAAGTGGCAATTATGTCATATCCACACAAACCAAACAGTATGTGGACAGTCTTGCTGAGGCTCTGACAGAAGAAAGCCAATTTGTATAGCATTGAAGAACTGAGGAGCTAATGAACCCATATTATTCTCCTTCAATCTGACAATATTTAAGTATGCTACACATAAAAAATAAACAGCCCAAGGCATATACCTACGGAAAAAGTGAAGTATTTGTTTAAAGCCAACTTCAGAAAACCAGGCACAAGCAGAGGAAAGTATTCAAGGGCTTTAGAATTAGTAGGCAACGCTGCGCCTCAATGCACCTTCAAAAAGAGAAACCTCCACATTCAGTAAATTTTCCATTATCAAGTATCTACTTTTATGAGATCAGCCTGCCTTTTCAAGGATTCATGACTAGACACTTAATCAGATCACTATTTTCCTCTCAAAATTCTGGGTGCATTGCCTATCGGGAAAAGGAAAACCCATGCAAAAAATTTCCAAGACACAGAGCTTTCCTACCTCCTCCAAACATTCTTTTCAAGTTTTGGACAAAACCACCAAATATTAAAAACTCAGTTTCTGATATTCCTTTCTACCAGGACTGAGTAAAACATTACACACTGTCCACACTGCTGACATATAAGAATATTAACAATATTTCTTGTGAAAAATAGCATTTAGACTCTCTTTTCATAAAGAGAAAGGCACAAAAAAGGGCAAACTTGAAAATTAGGGACCATATAGGTAATATTATTGCCCTTTATTCATATCTACATAGAAAAACTGAAGAGAAATTTTCACTTAATGTGGCAGACTGAGTACCAACCATGTACTCTACCTGGTGCCAAAATTATACAGCTGTTGAGAGATACAAGGCTTTAATCATAAATATGTCAGTCCTACAAAAGCGAGCACTGTGACATGGTCTGGCTAATTCACAGAAAAGCATGATAAAACATATGAGCAGCATGGATTACTGGTGGGAATGTAGAAAAATTGTATTTGAGTGTTCATTGTCAGTTCTGATGAAGTAAGAGTTTGAAAAGAACTGAACTACATAAGAAGACATTTTTTGTTATCCCCTATAGTACTACACTATTTCAAGAAAAGCTGTAAAATACCAGAGCATTTTAAAAAGCCAAGAATAACAGAACGGAGAGAAGAAAATATTGGCACAACAGGCTTTTAAGCCAGTATAGCTGGTTTTGCATTTACCAGCAAGTGAATGGTAACTGAACAAAATAAAAACACAGGGAAATAAATCTGCAGAGTGAAAAAAAAAACAACCCACCAAAATCCAGCCTGAAATAAAATCACATTCCTAGTAATTAAAATTACTTTTGTGCAGCTTGGTACAAGGGTCACAATGTTCTGCTGGACAACTCCTGACTGTCTAAACAATGGGGGCATCCATGTAGAACTGGATACATTGAAAACTTGACAGGAAAATTAAAGAAATTCAACAAAATAGGTTGGTTCAAGCTTCACTTCATTATTAGTTTTACTTTGACCTTTTTATATTTCCTTGGACACAACATGCCTTAATCTGAAACTTAATGGAAACAAATGTTATACTCTCCCACACAACAGAATTAATAGAATGATGCAAAAGCACATTTCAATGTAGTGTTCACTATTGTTAACAATATGACTTCTTGATGCAATAAAATGAATATTTTCAAATGGAAAAAAATCACTTATTGCTCTCCCCAGAAGTCTGATTCACTGGTTTTCATTTTCCTCTGAGGGAAAAGAAAAAAAAAAAAAGAGAAAATAAAAAAAGGTCTTGTGACAAAGTAGAAAATATTCACCAATTGCATTCTGCATTCTGAAGAGCAAGCAATTGATGCAAAAATCTTATCAGCTCACTCTGAGAATAACCGAATGCTCTGAAGTATGCAGCAAATAATCAGAAGTACCAAATGCAGCTTATGTTACAAAACAGCCCATGCAAAAGGTCAAAAATTACTCAGTTCTATTAAAACAGTGACTTGCCTGGTTTACATACATGGTTTACAAAACACACGGTTTACTTTCAGTGTGGAAAAAAATATTTTAAATAAAGGTAAGTAAGCAGAGGGAAAAAAACCTCAACTTGTTTATTCTACTAAAGACAAAAGGTTCCTGCCATTGCTCACAAACAAAATATCAGCAGAATTTGAAGCATACAGGAAACACAAGATACACCACAAATTCACAGCCAAGGAGTCAAGGAGATAATAGTACAAAAACTTGTCTTGTTTTATAAGGATGAACAAGAATATAGGAAATGACAATGAAGAAGAAGAAATTTAAGCAAATATTATCATGCTTAAGCTATGATTTCCTAGCACTCCACAACTCCCCTGTTTAAGACACTATCTTACTCAACTGGAAACATGGTTTTCTGAAGGAAAAGCCTCTATGACAATTTCTCATTAGACTATTGCAATTAAAGCCACTAGCAATATAGTTCAAATCTCCACTAACTGAGCTTATTTCAACTCGCAGAAGCACAGAATAGACACAGGCTTGTTTCCTGTCAAAGCACAACTCCTACTCCAGAGAAAGATGGCAAAGAAAAATCCCTGGGAGTATTTTACAACCTCTTACCGCAGGCTGAAAATCTTAAAAATTTTGGCAAAAAAAAGAGCTATTTGAATGGAAAACCTCCTAATTATCAAGTCAAACAAGAAAACCCAGTTGTACTTTGGCAAGACATTAAAAAGGATGTTGGAGTTAAAGATTGTTTTATCAGACCAAGAGTGGGAAGAACTAAGATCATGGAATTCAGAAGGAATAGGGGGATAATAAAATAAATTTAAAAAAAGAAAAAGAAAAAAAATAAATATAGGCTTTTTTTATGCTATTGCACAGATGGAGCAAATTCAAGAAGTAGTACTAAAATGACAGGACTTAGTTAAAGCCTTTGCACCTGCTCTGGCAGATGAATGCAATTAATAACAGAAAAGAAACAGAAGAACACTCCCTGAGGGGTAGGTTGTTTTAAAATTAAGCTGACACACTTTTTTAATACAATATATTAAGGCGGAGATGTGTTTTGAAGTGGGCTGTCTAGTTTGCAGCAAACGAACTCATTAGTGAGGTGTGTAAACAAACACAGGCCTGGCCCCACAATTAGTTTTCATACTCATTCTGCAAACAGAGAACACATTTTTAATTACTCATAGTCAGGCAAATGCATGTGCTGTATTTTGCAAGGGAAAAAATATCATACTTGAGTAGATTTGCTCCTAGTGTAAAGGAAAGATTTGAAAACGTGAGTACAAGAGCCTCAGTCAAATTCTTGCCCTTTAAAGACTTCCCTCCTCGAGAAGCCAGTTGAAAAGAATTTCATTATTTGCAGCCCAACCAAAATGAACAAGGATGAAACATCTCCTATTACATTGTGCATATGCATGTGTGTATATTTATATGCATACAAACTCCAACAATATTTGTCTGGTTACTGCAGCCACAATGATCTAGGCACACCATGAAGTATGGTAGTAGATTATTAAGATAGGGCTGCGTAGTTTTGGCCCATGTCAGCTGCTGTTTTCCCAAACAAATCCCAGGGAGGTTCAGGGTTAGCACAGGTGAGGGATCCCTACTTGGACGAGGGGGTGGTGAGGCTGGAGTAATTTCAGGAAGGATGGTGGCGACCACGCCTGTGCCAGCCTACCTGGCCTCAAGGCCCAAGAACAGTGCCTGGCCCATTTTATTTACAGGTACAGAAAGAGCTAAATTTAGCTTGTCTTTCCACATCAAGGATAAAAAGAGGATTTATTTACTCAGCAGGGAGAACTAATACAGCAACACCGTATTATCATCAGTTGTACTACAACATTGCAACTGCTGGAGCAATGATGGATCTTTATAGTGTACAGAAACTTGGAAAGGCAGCCTTTTTTTTTTTCTTTCTTGCAGTAGTTCAACACCAAAGTGGGTTAAACTATTACACAATTCACATTTCATGTATGAAAAGAACATATTTTCACTTCTGGAAAGCACTAACAAATTTTTTTAAAAAGCAAGCTTGAGTACTTGATGACTATTAAATAATATAAGCAAATGGAGGAAAAAATAATGGGAGCCAAATTAACTAGATTATAATCTGACAACAAACTGCCACTCTCATCACTAATTTTTTCTAAGTAATTACCCACTAAGGCAGGAAAAGCATCTATTATTATACCAACTTTTATTGTCAGTAAGAGAATATTGAGTGTCACAGGTGATTGGTTTTGCTTTCTGTCTCTTGGTTTGCTAAAATAAAACCCAGGTAAGTACATTGCAATCTATTTTATTTTAAAAATTATCTGTGATGCTGGCTTGCCGCTTATAAACCCTTTGTTTGGTTTTTTTTTTAGATCTAAATATCCTAGCATTCTTGAGGGCACTGCAAAATAATAACATGGAACCATTTTGCGTTTATTCCACTTTAATATTCTTAACAACTATTACAGATGATTATGCAGTAATTGAATACAGGAGAGAAGGGTAGCATAAGATACCCTATGTATCTAGAATGGGCTAGCCAAAATGACAAAATGTTTTTAAGCAAATAGTCCTGGAACTTATCTGTTGTTACAATAATTATCTTTTCTCCTTTTCCATTGTTTCATTTGTTTGGGTTGTGGTGTGGAGGTTTGTTTCCTGGTTTGTTTGTTTGATGTTTTTACAGAACAGATAAAGGTAGGATGTCAAAATACCAGTAAGTTCCAGGGCCCTTGAAGCTTCAGCTTCCCTTGAAAGAGGGACCAGCTGCATTTTGCTGGGGCACTGCACATCCTGGGAAGAGGATGACCTTGTCAGAGCTCAGCCATTAAACCACTGCCTGACCCTGCACCACAGGACACTACACCCCCATGAACAGCTGTCTTTTCATCACATTGTACATATTCAGTGTAAACACTAAGAGATAAATTTGAAAGTTTAAGGATGCTGGGATAGCCAGGATATTGTGTTACAATTTGCAAGAAGTCACTTCACATTCAGTTTTTTAAATGGAGGGCTTAAGCTTTACAACCATTGCTACCATATCCCTTAACTCAACATATAATATACTATAGGAACCTTATCTTATTGATGTTGCTATAAATAGAACTTACATCTGTCCCCTTAATTGTTTTTATGTTTCAGTATATTTGGGTACAAAACCACTTGTACCACAGCAACAAACACACAAATGACAAAAGCTCCCAAACCACATGCATTGACTGACTGCAGAAAATCAGTAATATTTTAATAGCTGGCGAACAAAGAAAACCAAACCAAGACATCTTTCTTGCTTCCAATGCCTGTCAATTGCTCTTTGATGAAATGGAATTCATTCAAGAGTACCAACATAAACTTCCATTCATAAGGCAGTCTAATAACTCCAGAAGAATGACAGTCACCAAGAAAGTAAAAAAAACAACCAAAAAAAAAAAAAAAAAACCTCCACAAAAAGAAAAACCCAACAAAACTCATAACAGTTAACAGATAGAAAAATACTACAATGGACAAATGTAAATGTTAGCTTAATCTTTTATATCTGTTTTCTCCCTACCAAGAAGCTGGGTTTTTCAAGAAGTCACATGATTTTGCTTTTCAGTAAAATGCTTGGGCCTAAAATCCCTACTTTACAAAGTAGGACTTAAGAGAGTTCAATTCAAATCTTCTTTTACACTATCTTGACTCCTTCATGATTTCCTGACTCCCAACCACCTTTACTCCACAATTTTCACTACAAAATTTTACCAAATCCAGGATGACATTCTAATGTCGTCATCATTACATGACTCTTAAGTACCTTGATTAGGCTGAGGATCAGTCTCATGTAATACACAAATCTCAAAATCTGACACCTCAAACTTACTGTGCTTTATTCTGTAGTGTTTTCATAGAGTGATTAAATCACAGATCCAAACTGTAATATTCTTCAGTATAATAACAAGTAGAATCAACATTCAGTTGGAGAGCTTGTAAGTAAAAGAGATCTATGGAGCCATTTTAACTGTATATACAAAATTCTTGGACCTTAGACAGCAAACTTACACATGTACCTTATGTGTAGCCCAAACAGAAAGACACTCTCTCCTGGAGATTTAAAGTACCTGACCAAGGTTTCTGCATTGAAACACCTTGTGATCTCTCAGTGGATCTATACATGGCAGGTTAGCTTCCTGGTTTAGCCTATCAGAGAGCCTGAAGCTGGGGAGTAGGAATTCCTGGACATTAACACAGTGCTGCTGGCCTGTCTTAAAATATTCCAGGTGGCCAGTGCCTTCAGCCACCACCCTTAATCCTTAGAGACCCCAAAGACCCAGCAGGCAAGCTCAGTCTTTATGTGCCAACTGCTAACAAGACATGCCCTGAATTTCAAACACAGCAGCTGCTTGCTTCACTCCTCAGCCTCACCTCTCGGCTGTCTTCTGTCAGCCTGGTCACTCTGTGTGCTTGAAGCCACACCAGCAGTGCCTTGTCTTCTTGTCCTTCCGCAGTACAGCCCGCAGAATCTTGACCCATCTTTAACAGCCTTGAAGCTGAAGCCATAGGTATCCCTTCCACCTGCTCTCCCAGCTGGCTTGCTTCCAATGTACTCACATGACCCTCTGAGGACTGCTATTCCCAGAACATCTGTACTTACTGTACAGCACAGGCAATGAGAGAATGCTGCTTGAAAACCACACACTTTCCCCATGGAGCTGGCTACTCCCTTAACAATGCAGCACGGATGCAGAGGGATGCAGGGAACCAAGCTGCTCGCTCCTGCTGGCCCTGCACTCAGATGAACTGCAAGACACCATGACTCAGCCCCAGACGGCTACCAGGAGCTCACAGATCACAGCTCTTGGCAGAGTGTGGGATATGAAGGGAATGACATAACAACAATGAAAACAAAGCAGTCGAGAACAGGAACCAGAGACTTTACAAGTTCTGAAAAAGCGTCAGCTCCTCTGCTTTTTTTCACAACCAAATGAGAGATAGCAACAGAGTAAGCAGTCACTGTCAACTTAATCTTACGAAAGCCGAGCTCCAAAGAAAAAAGGGATAGGGACATCAGCCAGAGAGGTTTTAAACCTGCACAGGGAAGAGGGTAATTTATAGACACTACAATAAAATGAGAAGCTACCAACCCATTTGAGGCAAGTAACCGTCAATTCATATTTAAAAGCTAAAGAGGAACAACCTTTGAGGAAGACATTATTGATAGCACTTTATTGTTTTATGTGTCCAAAAGAATAACATGACACATTTTAAATCAACAGGAAGATACCTGCACTAAAAATACCTATAAATAAAAGTATGACTAAAAGCAACACTGAAATACTCTACAAGTCTTTCTGTTTTTCCTGACTCCTGTTTTAATAAAAAAGTCGAATCCAAGAAAAAGTAGGGAAAGAGCCAAGAAAAAGAGCAAACCATTAAAAAAGAAAATCCTTGGAAAGAAAACTACTACAATTTGCAGATATTTTGAAAACCAAAACTTAAAAATACTCCTCTAATACCATTGTCTTTAGAAAAGAACTTTGATGCCAAGTGTTGCATTTTTGTTTCCTTTTAAGATAGCTCATTAGAAGATTAACCCTTGCAAAGTATAATTACTCCCTGAAGTAATTATATTATATTTTTATTATATTAATCTTCAATAGGATCTGAAGTCAAGTGTCTTGCACCCTATGCAGGTAAGCCTCGCTCTTTGCAGCATTCAATCAGTTGAGTTTTATTTTACCATATCCTCAGGGGAAGTGCTCGTATCAAAATAATGGCACCTAAAAGGGCTTTTTAAACTAGAAAGTGCTTACATTTTCCCTCACCACCTCACGGAACTCTCCAGCCCATTCCCAGCAATGAAATATGGAAATCTCAGCACTTGCTTAGCAGCAAAGCTACCTCACTCAAAAAAAAAAAAAAATTAAAAAAAAAAAGCAACAAAACAAGAAAAGAAACCAGACAGAGGGAAAAAAAATTCTTGTTCTCTGTGGCCACAAAAAACCCCCAGCGAACTCCGAAAAGCGCGAAGGGGAAGCGCAAAGGCAGCGCGCTCTAAAAGGCGGCAGGAACTACCAGTTGTTAAGACACTCTAAACGCTCAGCACGCAGGGGGTCCCACGGCCTCACCAGGGGAGAACGGGACACGCTGCCACAGCCCCCGGAGACCCCACACCCAGGAACAATGTCTGCGTCCCCACGAAGGCAACCCCCACCCGTCCGCCACCATTCCCAGACGCCTCAGGCTGCTCCTCAGCTGGCGGGACCAGGTGGGACCAGAACCACCCCCCACCATCTCCCTCAGCCCTACCCCGCCCGACTCTACTACCACTACCGCTCCCTCCCCTATCCGCTGCTGCTTCCCTCCCCATCCCGAGCCCGCTCCCGGCCGCTTCCCGGCCCCGTGCCTACACCCACGCCCATTTGCTAGATGCCGCGTCAATCAAACAGATCTGCCCTTGCGATTGGCTGTCATGCGGCAGCGGTCCCGCCCCCGGGCAGAGGGCCGCGCTGGTAGCGCGACGCGCAGGCGCGCACGCAGTGTTTTCCCGGGGGTGGGCATGTTCCGAGGAGAGGAGCGGCCGCCAGCGCGCCGCAGGGAGGGGGCGGGCGCGGCTGAAGGAGCGGGGCCGCTGCTGCCGGGGAGCCAGCCTCTCTTCACAGGAGTGCGGGGAGACCACAGCCTGCCGGAGGCTGCGAGCGGTGCTGCAGACAGACCTGTGCGTGTGCATCTCTCTCTCTCTTTCTCTGTGTCTCTGTCTCTTTCGCATGTGCCTGTGGGACTCTCTACACACGCGCGCACATTCCCACCCATCCGCCGGGCGGGCTGGGCTGAGGTACGGGAGGGCGATGCGGGCGGCAGGGCAGTAGTTCTTCACGGAGCAGCGCTCGCTCGCCCGCCGCCAGCACCAGCCGCACGGGGCAGAGTCCTGCGGGGCGGCCGGCGCGGAGCGGGATGGGCGCGGGCGGTGGGGCGGGATGCGCTCTGCCTGCCTCCCGCGGCACTGGAGCCGCCGCGGCCGGAGGGAGGAGACCCTCGTCTGGAGAGACGCTTCTCCTGCGCTCCGCTCCGCCGCGGGGGCCGAGGGCTCTCCCTGCTGCCGCCTGCTCCCGGCTCGCCTTTGGCACCCGGCCGTGCGGTGCCGGCCCGTGCGTGTGTGCTGGCAGCCAGGTCCCTGTGCGTGCCGCTGCCCCCGCCTGCCCTGCGGGTGCTTGCCTGCTGCCGGCGCTGCCCTCCTCTGCTGCCTTCCTCTGCTCCCTCCTCCCTCTCCTGCCCCCGCTCCGCCGCGGCCTCTTTTGTTGTGCGGTGCCGGGCATGTGCCCGCGGCCGGCGGGCGCAGGGACGGGCAGGGGCGCGGCGCGGAGCCGGGCGCGATGGTGTTCCTCCCCCCTCCCGACCGTCGGTGTTGACAATAAATCCGGGATCGCTTCTTCCAATGTAAACCCGGGCCCGGTGGGTTTACACTGTTTGTCATGAAAAGTTAAGCTGGTTCCTAAACATGCCCTGATCTTGCCCTTTCCTGCCCGTGAAGAAGGAAGTGTTGCCTCGCAGGCTGCGGCGGGTTATATGACAAGATGTTTTCGGAGCACCTTGTGAGCCTGTGTTTCTCTGTCGTTGCGGCCAGCTTGGCTCCCAGATGGCCAATTCCCTCAACGGCCGGAACCCGCGCAAGGGACGGATCCTGGGCTTCATCGATGCTATTCAGGATGCTGTGGGCCCCCCCAAGCAGGCAGCTGCTGACCGCAGGACTGTGGAGAAGACCTGGAAACTTATGGACAAAGTGGTGGGTGTCTCTGTGCGTCTGTGTATACACACAGTGAAGAATGGGGCTATTTCAATAGGTACACAGGGGCAAACAGCTTCTTCCTGCAGCTCTGAGTGCTGTGCTGCATGTGCCTCGGGAAGTAAGGGGACTTATGTTTTGGTTTTTTAAGCATCTTTTTTTTTTTTTTTTCTAGTGGCCTCTGGCTATGTTTTTTTTAAATCTTGGTTTGTGGAAGGAAAACAAATGTGTGTGTTTGCCTTAGGCTATTGTTATTTTCAGATCCTTTAAAATGACTCAAAGTTGAAGAGCTGTCCTAACCAAAAGCTGCTTAACTTAGACTTGTAATCACATATTCTGTGTGTTTCATGTTGTGTCACACTGTTAGTCTGCAAACAAGACCTCTGAAGTATTTAACTTAAGTTAAGCTAATTGTCCTGTGAGGTATGTTGGTGATGGCAACATAGATGTGTTTGTGCTTTTAGGAATGTGCGTGGGGACTGGGGGATGTCACTCTTGTCAGTTTAGTAAACACATTAGTATGGCATGCCTAACTTTTTAAGTATGTGTTCTGCATTTTAATGACTTATATGTACATCTCCTATTAATTTTGAAACTAGAAATATACTGTACTGAAACTCATTTTTCAAGAAGTGGGAGGATAGACTAGCTTTTTAGCTCTTATGCTTCCCCTCACCAGCCTGATACATTTTGTTTAGTATTCTTTGAAATGACAGCTTGTGTCATAGTAGATTATCTGGGAGAGTGCCTGACCAGTGGTAGGAAGTGATTGTAACATGGCTGGCTGTTCAGGAGACGCAGGCACTCTGCTTGGCACACTGGGTGATACTTAAAGGCTTCCTCTTGGAACTGCTGAGCAGTGAGGATTGCTACCTGTTGGCCTTGGGTCTGTATGGTGATACAGTTACCACTTTTTAACTTTGAGATTCTCTGTGATTTAGTGCAACTCTTTGCTTTCCCTGTGGCTCTTGTGAAATAAGATGTTCAGCATTTCTTAATGTTCATAATTAGTTATACTGGCAGGTTGGAGACTAATGTAGTATGCCTTTACAAGTGTTTAAGTATTTTTTAAAGTCCTTGTAGGCTCTTTTTTGATGCTCCAAGAATAGTATCTGTATTTCCACTATGTTTGCTCTCAGTAATTATAAACTGAAACCTCAGGTTTAATAAAAATGGTTATTATCACAAAGACTGTTGAAATTGTCCTGTAAATGGTCAGGAGGCTATTAACCGTGAGTTCTCTTGTATTAAGGACTGCAAGTATAAATACTCAAAAGTAGGTACTCCTCTTCAGTAGGAGGAAGTTTTCAGCTTGGGAACTAGCAATCTGCTTTGTTGTTGAAACCACGTGGGGAATGCAGAGCTCTGATTTCCCTGTGTCAGGCCATTTACAGATCTATATAGTAAGGTTATACCCTAATTTTGTTTGTAAAATCACAGTTATCAGAAAGTCTTTATCCCACTGCTTGGACTTCTGGATTGCTTCTACTCATCCAATACAGGATATCTGTATTTGTCACAGCCCATCAGAACAGCCAGGAAGGCCTGCTTGGTAGAAGTCGCTGGAAAGGCTGAGTGCTGTGCTTCCTTTTTCATTTTACTGTGTAAGTGTCCTCAATTTGGATCTTTAATGTATCCTCTTTAAGCTGCTCTCAGTTAATCAAATTTTATTTCCAAATTGTATTAAAGTATACCAGACAGGATGATGTCATAGTGTGAGAATGCTCTGGCTTGTTGGTTGAGTTTTTAGCATTTGGTACTTGTAGTGAAAGGATGTGTTTGAGCAAATTTAATATGCTGGCAAACAGATTTAAATCTCATAGCCTTGTGTGGCAGCAGGCACAGGAAGGTCATTTTTTCCTCTGTCTAGCTCAAACCCAGGGATTAAAATCAGAAATAGAAACCTGCTCGGTCAACTGTTGTTTTAAATCCAATTTCTGGAGTGTGTCCTATGACTGATTTCTGTGGTGGGTGACTGATCAAATTAATACCTAGCAAAGGCAGAAGTTCTGCCAAGTCAGTAGGGCGCTACCCATAGTAAAGTTGGCTTAGAGGCCTATTTTACTTGTTGTTATAACAGTTATGATTGTTTATTCTTGAACTATAGTAGCTGTGATAATCATTGCTGTAGTAAGGTAGCTGAAGTTTTCCTCCAATCTAATGATGTTAAGAAAATGAATAATGGAAACAAAGCTTTTATCTTGACCAAACACTGAAAAAAATAGCATCCTTAAAAACTAGTGGTAGAGCTCAATAATTTCTGGTTTGCATTTTTTTCTTTTTTAAAATTGCTATCTTCTACCTTTCCTTCATTTTTTTCTGTAATTTTGTCCTCTGGCAGATGAGTTTTTCTGTATTAATTACTTGTTTGCAACAATAAGGGATTAACCAAACATTCCTACCCTGTAAGAACTGTACTATGAGGGTAGTAGGTGGTGTATGCAAAACTTCTGGCCACCTAGACACCATTCAAACTTCTTTGTGTAGAATTGGTTATGTGTCCTGCTTTCAAATTGTTACGATTTCATGATAATGTAAATTTTCCATGGGCTGATACTTTAGGTTGGAATAGGCTGAATATTGCAGTTCTGTTTGGATGCTTTCTCTTTAAACTTTTATTGTCAATGTGAAAATAATAATGGATTTTGAAAAAGAATTCTTTAGCAGCCCAGAATGTTTGACTAATGCTCCTGCTTAGAGCCTTGTTTGTAAAAGTTACCATAAGCAGCATTCTTGCAGTGAATAATAAAATAATCTGCATGTAGATAATCAGTGAATGTAAATTGCTATCTGTCCATATATCTTTTCTTTTTATACTTCATACACTGAGATCTCTACTTTTTGTGGTTTATTGGTATGTCTTATGTAAATTTACAATGTTACCTGCATTATTAAAGGAAAAGCAATATTAAGCATCAATGTCAAGTTTCTCTACTGCTTTTCTCATGGGTAAACAGTAGCTTTATAATTAAGAACCAAAAATACTTCAATTTCTGGGCAATGCTAAAGATAATATTTCTTTTATGGTTTAGAAGGCTAGCCTTGCTTTTCAATGCTTGCATTGTATAAGAAAGTTGACCATACATCTCTGGACTTGCAGGAAGCAAATGACTGTTTTTAAAACATCATCTATGTTTTAGAAAGTTTGTGTCCTGTAAATGAGTGAAAAACGAAGATTGTTAACAAAAAACTCAGGTCTTCATTTGAACTGTCTATAAAGCACATGAGTTTTTGTTTTTCTGAATTTATGAACCTGATGGCTTTTAAAACCTCCACCCTAACCATTTATTACTATTAGAGAATAATGGTATGTTGAGACCAACTTTGGGAGAGAATTACTGCTATGTAAACCTTGGAGTAGTTAGGTTTGTTTACTGCTTGGGCTATTTGGAGTTGTCAGTACTATTTTTCACACTTCACTCCTGTGGGATTCAAGCTGGTAAAATCATGATACATTCTGAACAAGATTTTTAAAAACAGATGTATTTCATCAACTTTTAATCACTTTTCATTCCTCCTATGCATTGGGCCTGAAAATAATTAAATTTTCTACTATGAAGATTAACAATATTGACTAAACTATTTGGGTGCACTGTCACAGCACACCAGTTGCTTGACTCTGACTGTATAAATGCAGCTGGCATTGATTTGCTGTTTAGTAATTATTTAAGAGCAAACTAGAGTGCTTCTCTAAAACTTATACTATTGACTTAGTGAGTAAAAGTTGTGTTACCTCTGCAGCTTAATATTGTGGTTTTCTTTAAATTAACATCTGTCAGCATCTGAGTATACAGAGCATGGTAGTTGAAACTGTGAGTGCATTGGTTATCCTTTGCAAAACTTCATGAAATTGATTCTATGGTTGAAGTTGGTAGGAAATCTTATGTCCTGTGTATGCTGCTTATGGGAAAAGAATACAAAATTAAACAGAGAAACAAAGCTTCTCTCTTTCTAATTGGAAGGAAGTAAAATTACCCTCTGAAGTCAACTGTCCTTGTGTGCCTGTGGCATCAGCATTCTTATTGTTTATTCTTCCACTGTGGAAACATATGGCTCAGTGGCAGTGTGGTAGCTGTTGAACAAGCACTTACTGTATTCTCAGGCAAAAAAGATTGGTGTTTGGGTCACCTCTGCTTATATTCTGACAAGAGCTTTTTTCCTATGGAAGATGAAATGAGTTGCAGTTAAGGTAACTTCCGGCAGGAAGAAATCTGTGTCGAAGAGGCATAATGTTCAAACTTGGACCGTTTTCCTTATTAGCACCTCCTGATTAAGTTTTTCAGAATTCATTGTTGTTGCATTGGATGTTGTGGATTGCTGGAGGATTGTTATGGCATCTTAACTGCAGAGCTACCTTTATGCTGTTTGTGGTGTGTCAAGGCATTTCCTAATTCTTTGACTGTTTTGTGCAGCATGGCAGAAGACGCTTATTCAGTTGGGCAGTTTGGAAGTGTGCGAGCACTGATGCTCCACTTGTTCTGACCCATTCACTGCAGCTGAAAACACGGATTAGCGGATGTCCTAGTCATTAGATACTTACTCTGTTTTAGCTGAGTTACTTTCCTTGTATTGTCTTTGACTAGCCTTAGGTGTTTAAACAGATTGTGTTAAGGCTGCTATCCTTTGCTTGAACAGGGTCCTTTTGTCAAATGAGTCAGGGGCTTTCAGCTTTGCTTTAAAAAGTGAATAGAACATAGTTTTTAGCAAGAAATTATTTGGCTATGTACAATTGGCCTCCATTACTCTCATCTCTGATGATGCTATGAAAAAAATGCCCTATAATATAAGACTAGTATCTTCAAAAGTGTTATGAGGAGTGGCATTTATTCTGGTTAGGGGTGTATGAGAAGGGGAGAGGGGGTAAATGTTTCTCTGCAAAGGAACTAGAGTTAAATTGTATGAAAGTTCCAGAGTTAACTGTTTCAAAATCAGTTTCTGGTAGATTAAGATAATGCCTCAGTTTTCACAGGGTTGCAGTCATATTGTTTCTGTGATTCTGGATTAAGTAGTTGGATTTTCCCTGAACGTGAACTACTGAAAGCAGCTTAATTTTGTCTCAGTTTGCCTCAATAAGAGATATTTTTTACTAACCTGCTTACTGCCTTTCATTTTTTACCACTGAGTACTTGCTAAATATATACATGCTTACTTCCAGTCATAACAATACGAAAATCACACAGTGATATGATTCATGTCCGCTCCTAATGTGTTGGTGAGAGTTGCCTTGTAAAGTACAATATAGATTTCTTTATTTTAGGGGTGTTGGGGTTTTTTTTGTGTTTGTTTGTTTTGAGTTCTGGTTTCTTTTGAAGAAAGGTCTTGGCGAATCTTTTGCGTCAGCAGGTGCCTTTTCTTATTGCTTACTTTTAATTGTGAACTGCTGTGGTATGTGTCAGGACATCCTGACTGGAAACCATATGGTTTACCAACCATCTCCTGACAGTCTTACTTCCTTTGAAGCCTTGTGTACTCTGTAAAGTGAAGGAAACCTTACACTATTTCAGTGGATCTCTGATTTGAACATAATATTAGTATTTTTTTCAATTATAATGCATAAAGCTAATGAAGGTGGTGAAGAATTTTTGTGTGGCTTTCTTAAAAGCTTGTTCTAAAATGAAAGGTTCTGGTAATGTGCTGTATTTATCTCTCCAAATTCAGCAGAAAGTGTAGCCTTGTAAACTGTCTTGTATGTGATGATGTGAGACTGAAGAAAACTTTCAAGACCTTCTGGAAGAGAAAATATTTCTTCCTTATAACTGGATTTTCTTTTTGTATAGCTGAATGGACTGACTGTTGAGAATACAGGAACCAGCATAAGCAAATTGCTTTTTCTTGCTTTTATAGCTTAATAATATTTCTAATTTATATGAAATCACTTATATTCTGCTTGTTGGCACATCTGATCAAAAAGTTAGGCTTCAGAAAGATAATTAATTCTTTGTTAATGAGATTTAAGTTGGGGTAAATAAGTAATTCAGAATGATTGCAACCTTCTCTGCTTGTGGTCTGCTCTCATTGCTGACTTTTTCTCTGAATAAACATTTTGATCTTTCAGATGTTTTTTTCCCTTGTGCTTGTTACTTCAGAGAGTTGTAAGGCTTGATCAGTGACACGTTTGTGTCACCTGTAGTTGGTCTTGTGAAGAATGTCAGTCTAGTTTCAAGTTTTCACTAAACCAGAAATCACAGTGAACTCAAAGTTCAGAGGAAAAAAAAAAATCTGGTTTTCATAAAGATTTTCACTTCTGTATTTGGGATTCCAGTTCTTCTTACTCTTCTACTAAAAGAATTTCATGTTTGTCTCTGCATGGATGATTTTCAGGTCTAGCTACACGTAACGTTTTTTGCCCATGTTTCTGACATCTCCTTAGAAAATTCTATGTGTCAGCCTAACTTCAGTGCTTTTCTGATCTTGCAAGAATGCTATCATAGCTAGCCTTTATTCTTTGAAAATCCTGCTTTAGACATCTCCTAACCCACAACTGGGGCCCTGTTGTCTCTTTTTAAAATCCTGATGACCTTATCTATATCACATAAAACATAAACAAGTTATTTTCAGTTTCAAAGCTCTTGCAGTTGTGGATTATTGCAGTTTCAGACTTCATTACTGGTCAAGAGATGATCAAATATGCTTTACTTTTTTTTGTTTCCTTCCAGCACATTCTCAACATTAAGGAGTTCCTTTGTAAGCCATTAAATTATTTGAAAGCTTCCTGTGGACCTTTGCAGTTTATGTCTAGAAATACCAAACTGCTGGTGTTCAGTCTCTGAAGCATTCTTCAGCATGTTGAACAGCTCATGTATTCATATTTGCCTGCTTCCTACTGAGATGTAAATTTCTCTGGGATAAGGACTGTTCTACAACACATCAGAAGGCCTCCTGATGTATTACTTGGTCTAAAAGTTGAAAGAATAATAGAAATTACTAAAAGAAAAATCAGTGAAATGAGGACAGCTATTGCGAATGTTATGTTTTAAATACTGTTTCAAATGGTGCTAAACTTTTTAAAAACTTTTAAGTGCTTGACTTTTGTCCACTCTATCTCCACTTTTCTAACTATGATCCCTGTTACCTCAGTCTAATTGCCTGGTTGTCTTCTTGCACTGTACATTTCAGACACAAGCTATTACTTGTTTGCTTTGCTGTTTGGGGTGCCTGAAGGTCTGTTAGTGGCAGCAGTCTTAAGGCAGTGAATTTCTTAATAGTGTAGATGTGGAAATTACAGGAGAGGTCAGCAATAGTGATAGGGGCTCTGAGTTTAGAGAGGTGAGCATTACAGGATACAGGTTGGTTCCCCTCTCACCCAGAAGAGCTCAAGGATGCATATTTTTCAAGTTGATAGATTAGTAGGAATAGGAATCTACTTTCAGTATTAAGATGTTTTTATAACCTCATTAGTTAACCTCAAAAGAATGTCAAAGTCACTAATATATAATGTGGCAATCTCCAAATGATGCCTATAAAACTTTTATACCACATGGTCTTAATTTCTTAAGTATTTGCATATGTACAGCTGCACACACATCTAGAATGTGTCCCTATGCAATGCTTTAGCTGAGCTTGAGTAAGTAGCTCAGTGCATTAGCAGTCAAAAACTGCCTGTTAGTTTCAGTCTCTTTTTCTTCTAGAACAGAGCATTACAGAACAAACTATCAGAAAGTGTAGATAGCTCAGAGATAATTCTAATCTTGTTATGTTAAGGATGTGTAGGAAACAAAGAGTACCTTTCTCTTCCAGTAACATTTCCAAAGGAAACTAGATTCAAATAAAGGTATTCTATTAGCCTAAACTTCTTCTTTGAGTAATATATATTCAATCAATATTTGTTCCATTTGGGTTCACAATGATTCCAAGTCCATTGACATGTTTTCTTCTATTTGGTTTAAGTGGCAAAGTTCTAGTAGAGAAAGGACTACAGGGGGTAGTTTTGCTGAGGTACTGCCAGAAGATTCCCTCCTGTCCAGGAGAGCAGCCAGCTCCAAGATGGATCTGCTGCTGGCCAAGGCCAATCCCATTGGCAACAGTGGTGCCTCTGGGGTAAAGTCTTAAAGAAGGGGGAGTAAAGCTTCTGTGCAGAAGCAAATTGCAGGCAGGGAAGCGGGGAGTGAGAATATATGAGAGAAACACCTCTGCAGCCATGCAGCTCAGTTAAGGAGGGGAAGGTGTTCTGGGTGCTGTAGCAGAGATTCCCCTGCAGCCCATGGTGAAGGCCATGCAGGTCCCCAGTGGAGCTGACATTCATTCCATGAAGGCCATGGAGGACCCCACTCCAGAGCAGGCTGAAGTGGGCTGTGATACTCTGAGGAACCTGTGCTAGAACAGGCTCCTGGCAGGACCTGTGGTCCCACGGAGAGAAGAGCCCATATTGGAGTGGGTTTCCTGGCACAACTTGTGTCCCTGCAAAGAACCTGTGCTGGAGCAGTAGCAGTCTGTTCCTGAAGGACTACACCCTATGGAGGGGATGTTCTAGAGGAGTTTGTGAAGAACTGTGGTCTGTGAGAAGGACTTACACCGGGAGTTCAAAGATGACTATCTCCTGTGGGAGGGACCCCTCTCTGGAGCAAGGGAAGAGTGTGAGGAGTTCTCCCACTGAGGAGGAACAAGTAGCAGAGACAAGGAGTGATGAACTGCCCCCATTCACTGTCCTGCTGTGGGGGAGGAGGTAGAGTGGAAAATAAAATTAGGCCCAGGAAGGAGGGAGTGGTGGGTGGAATGTGTTTTTAAGGTTTGGTTTTATTTTCTTGTTACCCTACTCTGATATGATTGGTAATTAAATGAATTAAGTTCCCCGAGTCAAGGCCAAGTACCTTAATATTAAGTACCTGTGACAGTGTTTGGTGAATGATCTCTCTCTCTCCTTGTCTTGACATATGAGTCTTTCGTTATAGGTAGGGGAATGAGAAAGAAACTTTGGTGGGCACCTCCTCACCCAACCAAAAGCAAAGTACTGAACTTCTGTTCCAGCCAGGAGCTGGAAAACAATGACTTTATAATGTTCTTGTTTCCTGGTTTACAATATCTGTTTTTGAGTGACCCAAAGTCTGTCTGTTGTAGGTAATAACTTGAATCACTGTCACAGTTCAGACCATTTTCTTATGTGCAGAGCTTTCAAAATTAAATTTCCCTAGAGTCTCAGAGGCTATATTGTTGGAAAAAGAGAGCCAGCAGATGACAAAGTAATTTATGTCAGTTCTTAGTAGATACTTAAACACCTGTAGCTAAGTTAACCTGCAGAAAACAGATCTGTATGAAAGTACTGCTCTTGGCATTTTTGCATGCTGTGTTTTGATATGCTCCTTAGCATATATTAGACAGGAAAAGACATACTTTCAAGGCAAACCCACAAAATATGTAGGTAAGCTTGTTTGCTTTTTATAGATGTGGCAAGATTAGGTAAAATTTTGCCTCTTTTGACATTGGAGACTATGCTGGAATTTCACAGAATATAAATGAAGTAGGATTTTATTCTTTGGGACTGGAGGCTAGAGAAGTGTGTTATACCTGATAAATTGGAAAATATCAGATCAGTTGTCTCAATGGTTTTGTTGTCTTTTATATTCTCTTGTTTTTGCTTATAGGTAAGATTGTGTCAAAACCCAAAGCTTCAACTCAAAAACAGCCCACCTTATATACTTGACATTCTACCTGATACTTACCAACATTTGCGACTTATACTGAGCAAATACGATGACAACCAGAAACTTGCACAACTCAGTGAGAATGAGTATTTTAAAATCTACATTGACAGCCTTATGAAAAAATCCAAACGGGCCATAAGACTCTTTAAAGAAGGAAAGGAAAGAATGTATGAAGAGCAGTCACAGGACAGGTAAGTTAAATACTTAAATGTGAGGTAGATCATCTGGTCTGTCTGCATTCTTAACACTGTTGTCTGCAGCCATTGTGTTTTGACATTTTTAATTATTCAAAGAGCAGAAATATTTATTGCTTGGATTCATTGACCCTGCAGTTCAATCAGTAATTTGCTGGATTTGTTTCTCTGTGTGCTCTTATCTGTTGCTTTGTGACCTTTAAAACCAAGTGCACTTCCTTCATAAAACATTCATTTCCTTGTAATTACTTATTCACAGGGCTTACAGTATGTAGTTTTTCCTGTGGTAGAGAGAGTGACTGTTCACTTAGATTGAGCTTGACCTCTCTCCCTACCCTAGATCCTTAAACTTTGGGAGCCATGATGGATATTGACTTAGAGTTTTCACAAGTGATGGAATGAAGCAAAACAATATTCACACTTTTCAGATATTGCATGATTTTATGATAAGGTAATGATAATGTTAGTTTCATGCTGTGAAACCTTTTCTGAAATCTAATGGCTTCTTGATTTGTGATGGTTCAGTTTTAATAAAAGGAATTAATGTCCACTATATCTGCATTATTGATGGTAACTGAAGAAGTTTTTAGTATTTGATTTGATTACCTAATATTTAAAAAAATAATGTTTCAGGAAATTCTGTGCAAGATCTGCAATCTTTTTTTGGGAAGAAGGGGATGCAACATTATTGTGGCCATTAGTCTTTGCCTTGTGTGGTATTACTGTAAATCTATGCAAATGAAAGAGATGTTGCTCTTTCTGAAGTCTCCTCTTTTTAAAGGAGGTAGTGGGGGATGAGATGACAAGTGAATGGAGGATTGAATTCCTGCTCTTCTGTCTGTCTGCATTTGAGCTCTGAGGCAGGCATGGTGGCAGTATAGTTTTCCAGCTGGTGAAATTGTTGGTAGAAGCAGTGAAATGCATTCTTGTAGAAGTAGTGTCTACGTTCTTGTAAATGTCACTGCTGTTATGTTTAAATTATACATATGTTCCTTCCAGATCTTTGGCAATGATTATAGCTACTCAGTCTACTGTGGTAGTCTTTTGGGCTTGATAGGGTGTCTGAAATTTGCTTGACATCCAAGGACTTTTTTTTCTTAACATCAAAACTGTCCAGGTGTGTATATATTTAGGCGAAAATGCTCCAAGAGGTATTTTAGTGGTCAGTAAAGATTTTGATGAGTGAATGTTTTTTGTGTTTGAATTTATGTGTAAAGCCATGTTTTACATTATTGTTCATCACTGAGCCTATTGCTACCTATTTTAGGTATCCCATTTGGTGTATGAAGAATGACTGAAGTCACTGTGTTTCAAAGGAAATATGAACTTGTTACGACAAGGGAAATTTGACAGAAGTAGTTCGATTATATAAGCAGGTTTTATTTTGACTTACCTGTGTTGTATGAAACCCTAATCTAGTTACAGGTTTGCTTAAAGTTAGCAAAAAATTAAAGCAAATTTCAGTGTCACTTTTTCAAACTACTTGCTATGAGCTCTGTACAGTCATTCAGGCAGTATGTTAGTAACTCTAGTTGCTAGAGTTGCTTCTTTCCAGTTACCCATTTCATTTCCTGTGTTAAGGTAACAGTGGTGATAGAAGGACCTTTTTTTGTGAAGCACAGGTGTGCTTCCTTTAAAGAAGGTGTAGTTAGTATATCTTCTGTCTATTTGGGTCGTTCTTGTGAGATGGTTGGAGAGGAGGGATTTTAAAAGAAATCATACTAATAAAGTGCGCTGAATCATAATAACTATTTCAGGCTTTTAAAATCAGTATTTCAGAAGGTGACAGCTATCTTATTTTACCTAACTGGTGGAGTTCAGAGCTTGAAAATAGCAGTGTAATAGAAATGTTTTTGTGTTCAAATTGTTAGCTGTGTTCCCTATACAAATTACTTTCTGGCTTAAAACAAAAAAATTGTAAGTATCACTTCATTAGGTCATGACCCATGTCATTCCAAGTAAAAGTCTATATCTTTATGATTTCAGTGCATCTTCTTTCATCTTCTGGTGGTGCTTTATCTGTATGTATGTCCTAGTTTTAAGTTGAATTAAGGTGTACTTGTTTGCTGAGCCATATGACACAGTATCTGAGCACTGCTAAAGCAGTGCTTCAATATACCTGATCATGCTAATTCTGATCATGCTAATTCTTGGTAACTTAGGAAAAGAAGTTTTTATTGTGTTTTCTTTGCTTCCAAATATGTTTGTATTAACCTTATTTGGTAGCAGTTGTAATTGTAGCAGTGATCATTTAAAGATTGTGTTTTTGAAGATGCTTCCAAACTGGCTGTTAAATTGTAGTCAGTTTGTAGTAGAATTGTTGGGAAATAGTCAGTTTTAAAAAAAGGTAAGGCAAATGTTGGCACCTAGATGATTTCTGTGGTTTGCATTCTGACTCTGTTTTGGTTTCTGGATAAAAAGGCATCATGGAAAAGAGAAAAGCTTCATTCTTCATAAATTTGATTGATATAATTTTAACCTATTAGCATTATTGACTAATCTTCATTTCTATAGTGATGGTACATTTAGGAACCAGTGCCAATATACATGTGATTTTATTTGTGTGATGACACAGAAATCGCTCTGTTGTGAATAATTTATCATAA